>NC_084806.1:18658469-18962611 GCF_963583255.1 Pyrus communis | reverse complement strand
TGAGAGGGATTACAAATGCACCACATGAGCATTACAAAAGGCATGTAAAAGGGATTTGCAAATGACTACCTGAAAGAAATCATTTAGAAATTCCTCTCACATTGCAATGCATATGTGGTGCATTTTCTACTTCTTCCTATCTAACTTTTTTGTGATCCATTTCTTCTTTATCTTGCTTAAATGCCTTAGAATTTTGAGGTCCCTCACCCAAACATACCCTATGAGATACACAATTGAAATGTGAAAAATATTTTTATGAGAAAACTAGAAACATGACAAGGTGTTGGGATTTTCACTAAATGAAAAGAATTCTCAGAAACAAATATCCAGATAAACAGGAACAATTGCTTCTTCATCTTCAGAACCAATGGTAAACTTACATTTCGTGTCTCATTAGTTCGATTTCTTCCCGAGGCTATGACCTTCCCATCTTCAACAATCACACAGTTGTTCAATCAAATTTATAGATTAGAAAAATGCATTAATACAAAATAAGCCTTGATTTTTAACAAAAGAAGCAATTGAGCGCATGTTGTATCCAACTTCAAGAAGGTGATGAGAAGAATAAAAAGATGAGATGGGCGTATGATACTTTACATTTTTTAATTCGGCTTGGGAAACTTAATAAAGTGAAAAGTTGTGTTACCCTTACATTCTTGCCCTAAATAAGCTTAAAGCCTGCTTTCAAAATTCAAAATGAGAATAATTTTTAAGTTAAGCATATATAACAAGCTAAAGGAAAATAAACCACAGCTAAATCATCTCTCTAATAGAGGTGGACCTACTTGTCTGATAGATGGTTTAGATGTGGTCTCCCTAGCATCACCCCAAGGTAAACGAACCGATTTCCAGCAATTATGTGTGTTAGGTTTTGGTTCCTTTTTTTCTTAGTCCTATTTTGTTTAGGATTGAATTAGGAAAGTTAAGGTGCACAGATTCTTGTCTTACAAGGATTAGGAGAAAACTAGTTTTCTAGTACAATTAGATTAGGAATCCTCAAAGCAGAAACAGAATAGGAATGCAAGTGTGCTTTCCTATCCCAGATAGATTAGGAGACCTAATCAGATTATAAGAATGTAAACCGCACCATGTACTTATAGATAGAGTGCGGCAAGGGTTGAAAAGCTAGCAGAAAACAAAGAGACAACCAAGAGAAGAAAAGCATTAGTTTTAGGGTTTGCAAAAGTATTGTATACTCTATTATTAATCAATGAAGTCGTGGTTTCTTTACCTAGAGAAATCACAAGAGGACGTAGATAAAAGTTCGGTAGAACTAGTATAAATCTTGTGTGTTTCTAGTTATTCTTTATTTGCTAAGTTTAGTCTATTGTCGGAAACATCACAAGATCCAAAGGAGAGTCAAAATAACAACAATTGATATCAAAAGCTTGGTTCAAAGTGTTCCTGCGATGGCCAGTGGAAATGAGACCACAAATCTAAAAAGCTTAAGGCTTAGGTTATAACATTTTGATGGCAAGGATGACTTCACTAATTGGCAAAGAATGATGAAGAGCGTATTGATATAGTAGGAGTTGGATGATGCACTCCTTGGTACGACTATGACAGAAGCAACATGGACGAAGATTCTTAAGAAGGCCAAGAGTTCCATCGAGATTCATCTCACAAAATGAGTCAAGCCAACATCACTGAAATGAAGATTGCTAAGAAAGCATGGGACAAGTTGGAGAAAGTTCTATGGGCAAAAACCGTGTCTAATAAACTGTTTCCCAATGATGAACTATTAGGGCTTCAACTGGAAGAATGAGTTGATGTTGAAGATCAAGTATGCAGGATCCAAAATTGCATAGCCAATCTTTGAAAGATCGAAGAAACTTACAAAGATGATGATATGACTATCATCTTGCAAATGTATCTACCTCGTCTTACAAGCACTTTTGAACAACTTTATTGTTTGGAAAGAAGTCCCTACAACTTGAAGACGTAATTCAAGCCCCTTCAGTCATATGCAAAAGTGAATGACATAATTGAAAGCTCTCAAGGCCCTAATGCCTTAGGAAATGAGAGGGGACGGGACGGGAAAAGACAAAGGAAGAGAAGAATAGCAATAAGGGTTGGTCAAAATCCAAGAAGAAAAAAGAAAAAAAAAAAGGAAGGTTGCTTTGAATGTGGTTCTACCGATCAATGGAAAAGGAACAACAAGATTTGGAAGGAGAAGAAAACCAAGATGGAATGAAGCTCAGGTTCAGCTAATGCAATCACCGAAGAAGAGGGTGATGAGGAGCTTCATTGTATAACATTAGGCTCCAAGGCTTTCACAAGTTAGATTTTGGATACCAGAAGCACATTCCATATGTGTGTAGTAAAAGAATGGTTTGATACCTACAAGATGGTCAACAACGGAAAAGTTTTAATGGGGGGTTGATTCGCCATGTCCTATAGGGGGATCAACATTATCACAATTAGGGTGTTTTATGGAGTGGGTATAGTACTAACGCAGGAAGACTCAAGGTGACCAAGGAGATTTGGGTTGAAAAGGTTTGCATGACAACAACGCCGCAAATTTCCTTAAAAAGAAAGTGCCGGCAAAAACAATCAAGCATTTCTTGACATCTTGTTGATTGATTAAGGTGGAGCCTCCTCACTTGAGGTGCAATGAGGCAAGAAGAAGTTTGCCAAGGTGAAGGTTCTTGAAGATTTCCAGAGCTGCTAAAAGAAGGTTCAAAGATATTTTTATAGTACTATTTTGTTTAGGACTGTATTATGAATGCTAAGGAAAATTGCACCCTAAAAGAGTTTTTGTCCTACAAGGATTACGAGAGAATTAAGTTGTCATGTGCAATTAGATTAGGAATCTTAAAAGCAAAAGCGGAATAAGAATGCAAGTGTGCTTTCCTATCGCAAATAGATTAGGAGACCTAATCAGATTACAGGAGTGTAAACTGCACTCTACACTTATACATGGGATGCGACAAGGGCTGAAAAGCTAGGAGAAAAAAGAGAGGCAGCCAAAAGAAGAGAAGGCTTAGTTCTAGGGTTTCCAAAAGTATTGTAGACTTTATTTGCTAAGTTCAGTCTATTGTCGGATACCTCAAAGGACAAGATCGAAAAGAGAGTCGAGATAACAACAATGTGATCAAAGGGGGAAAACATGTGAGTACAAAGCTCAAGGGTATAAAGACTCTTAAAAGCATGACAAATAGAGTTCATGCAATTATCGGAAATCTTACCCAACAGGAACTTCGAGGTTATCCAAAGCCTCATTTGCCTGCAAATACGAAAGCATAACCAAATATAAAAGTTAAATACCATAAAGCATAGAAAAAATTAATCACCCCAAAAATAACCATAAAAGGAATAAAGTAACGGCATGCACATCAATTGAATTCAAATGATACAAAGCGTTTCCATCAACAGCAACACATATTTTTGTTAAAAGATGGGAACCAGAACAACACTAATAGGCACTGGTAAACAAAAACACCAGGTCAACCCTACTATATTATATTTAGTCCGCCGATTACTATCCAAAACTTAAAATTACAGCCTCAACAGTACCTATTCTATAGCAAGACGCATAAATTCAAGGGTATGGTCAAGGAACTCTTCTCCAAGAGATGCCATCTGTTGTAAAATGAGGAAGATGAGACAAATCTTAAAAGCAATTTAAAAATAAACGAAATACTATAATTACATAATCAACTTAGTTTTGGGGAAAGGAATACTCCAGAATGCATACATGAGTTTGAGAGGTTGGGGTTCTACTACGATCCAACTAAGGAAATTTCGGAAGCAAAAGTACTTCCAATTAAAGTTAAAGATTTTGGTTCCCTTTTGTATGGAATGGATTGAGCTTTTTTTTTTTTTTTTTTTTTTTTTTGAACAATCAATATTATCTACACTAGGGGGTGAGCTTAGCCTCATAATTATGTGGTTCAAATTCGCCTTTTGCGAGAATCGAACCTAAGATCTGTCACTTACAAATCAGATGGATACCACTAGACCGTGGTACTAAGTGAGGGTTGAGTGAGCTTTTGGTTGATCCCTCGTTCACTTGTTTGCATTTTGTCCATTTTATTTTTAATACAATTGTTTCTTTGAAACCCTAGGCGCATTGATTGTATGCAAAACTACCCTCGAAAATTCGAACACAAATATGTAAAGTCTGTCGATTTTATTCCCGATGACGGCGTTGAGCTCAACAACCCCGGAACCCAGCAAAACCCCCAATTTGAATAACAAATTATGTCAATCGAAATTTAAACAATCTAACAATCAATAAAAAATTCAAGGGGAAATCGAAATTTACCAGTCGAATAAGAAATTCAAATTAAAATATAAAACAAATTTGACAAAGCAATTAAAGGAAGAAGAGTACCAGGTGGATATGGAGCTACTGTGAATGGAGTGGACTGTGGAGTTGGTAAGTGTGTTGATTGCTGTTGCAGGGGAAAAAAAAAATAAAGGGACAAAAAAATAAAGTTTAAGATTTAATTAAATGTCCTTGTACTTATGAAAAAATATCTGTAGTCAGGTCCGCTTCTGACTTGAAATTGTTTTGATCAGACCATTAAAAATTGGAATTGTAGAATTTTGTATTAAAAATGGGGGAATTGAAAATTAGGAAAGACACAATTTGAAATTTTTTCCAAAAACCAGTTCATGTTTAAAAAATGAGAAAAAAATATTCTAGCGATAGGAGGGAATGTTATAAAGAAACATAGGGAACATGTTACTTAGTATTACGGTCTAATGGTATTCTTTTTCACTTGAAAGTGAAAAGTCTTAGGTTCAATTCTCGCCAAAAGCGAATTTCAACCACATTATTATGGCTAGCCCTGTCACATCCCGGCCTGGGCCTCCACCACATCTTAGGCTTAACTCCATCGTAGCACGATATTGTCCGTTTCGGGCCCCGACCATGCCATCACGGTTTTGTTTATGGGAACTCACACAAGAACTTCCCAGTAGATCACCCATTCTGGGAATGCTCTCGCCCGAACTCGCTTAACTTCGGAGTTTCGATGGAACCCAAAGCCACTGAGTTCCCAAAAAGCCTCGTGCTAGGTAGAGATGGGAATATATATATATATAAGGCATAGAGGATCCACTCCCCTGGGTGATGTGCGATCTTATAATCCACTCCCTTAGAGGCCTGACGTCCTCGTCGGCACACTTCCGGCCAGCCCGACGTCCTCGTCGACACACTTCCAGCTAGGGATTGTCTCTGATACCAAATTGTCATATCCCCGCCCAGGCGCCCACCACATCCTGGGCTAAACTCCACTGTAGCACAATATTGTCTGCTTTGGGCCCCAACCACGCCATCACGGTTTTATTTTTGGGAACTCACACGAGAACTTCCCAGTAGGTCACCATTCTGGGAATGCTCTCGCCCGAACTTGCTTAACTTCGGAGTTTCGATGGAACCCAAAGCCACTGAGTTCCCAAAAGACCTTGTGCTAGGTAGAGATGGGAATATATATATATATATATATATATATATATATATATATATATAAGGCATAGAGGATCCACTCCCCTGGGCGATGTGCGATCTTATAATCCACCCCCTTAGAGGCCCGACGTCCTCGTCGGCACACTTCAGCCCAGCCCGACGTCCTCGTCGACACACTTCCAGCTAGGGATTGGCTCTGATACCAAATTGTCATATCCCCGCCCAGGCACCCACCACATCCCGAGCTCGACTCCACTGTAGCACAATATTGTCTGCTTTGGGCCACAACCACACCCTCACAGTTTTGTTTTTGGGAACTCACACGAGAACTTCCCAGTAGGTCACCCATCCTAGGATTGCTCTCGCTAGAACTCGCTTAACTTTGGAGTTTCGATGGAACCCGAAGCCAATAAGTTCCCAAAAGGCCTCGTGCTAGGTAAAGATGGGAATATACATATAAGGCATAGAGGATCCACTCCCCTGGGAGATGTGGGGTCTTACAAGCCCAGTGTGAGACTTAGCCTACTTCTCCACCTCTTAGTGTAGATATTATCATTTGTTCAAAAAAAAAAAAAACAAAACATAGGGAACATGAATTTTTATGATAAACCAAACAGTGTAGAGAGTGCACCTAGCTGTCTTACACTATAATCCACCTCATATTGGGCCTTGAACACCTAGAGTAGAGAAAGACAATTCAAACTTTCACGATTGTTTTCAAAATTGAATGAGAGATACCACTTACTTACGAGTTTGTTAGTAAACATATTAGGATTCACTACAAGAGGTATGTAAAACAGTTGAAATGTGAAGGTTCGAGATCTAGTTTTCCAAAACAAAGATTATACACATATGAAAACCGAAACCATTATATACAAGAGAGCAACCCAAGTAAACTACAACAAAAATAACTCCATTATGTGCTACTTAACCTCACAACCAAACTTCTATAATTAAACAAACAGGCAGTAGCTGCATATTTTGAGACATATTAAGTCACTTGATGAGCGATGAATTGTACTACTTATTTTATCCCAAAGAACTATATTTTATCCCTAAAAACTATATTTTATAATGATAGATTTGCTTTTAATTAAGGTCATTATATGTTAGTGTATTTTTATGGCTAGATTAACACGATAGAGAAATATATCTTGCTCTAATTAGCAAACCATTGTGCATTTTGAATATTAAAAGCTAAGATAATTGTGAGTGGAATGCAGGATGGCAATTGAAACCAAAATAGTGCACGTGATTACAACAAACGAGGTTGGCCTTCCCTTCACTTCATAAAATTTCATAACTTGAGGAGAAACTCCTCCTCATTTCATTGAGAAGCCAACATGACTTATAAAAACCAACATTTCATTGAGAAGCCAACATGAAAACTATACAGATTGATTATGAGTCATTTGTAAAAATAGTTGGAATGCAAATCTAACTTTTCAATAGAAATATGAATACGCATATAAAAAACAAAACTCTATCATCGAAGATAACAACCCAAAATAATTTCAACTAAAATAACTTGATTTATGTGCTACTTGTGCCTCCTACAACAAAATCTCTTTACCCATAAAAAAGTAACTAGTCTAGTCTTCATCTCTTTGGCTTCTTTGCTAGTGTGAGAAACACAAAAGTCAAAATAATTAACAAAACAGGAGAACTAATTACTTAATTAATTAACAAAACAAAGGGAAAAGGGTAGAAAGAGAGAGAGGGGGCCAGAAAGTGTCCTATGGCCATGATCCAAGGGGAAAATCATCATATTTCCTTTTGTCTTTGAACGTTTGTGCTAGAATGTGGCCTTCTAACAAATCTTCCCTGAAACAAAATAAAGAAACCAACATCAGTCCCTGAAACAAAAATATATTTTCTATGATAGGGAACAAGTATAACTAAAATGAGGTTTGGTGTTGCAGATGTGAGCATATTCATATTATTTAGAACGGAATGTGCACTCTTACAAGTTAAAATCTTTCTCCCCGCAGTTCGAATTAAATTACAATAGAATATCTCACTTGTATCAAAATAAGTTTTTGTTATTCTGTCTGGCCGATCTAATTTGTTTCTCAATTGAACTTCTATTTGTTAATAAGATGGTGTGTACATTGATCTTTAGTTACTTGTCAAGTAAGTTTTTACTAACAAGAATGAGAGAATGGAGAGAAGGTTTGGGAGGGTAAAAAAGAGAAGAAAACATAAATACTAATCATGAGAAACATGTTGTAATGTAAGAATCATGACATCTTTATTTTTCTTTTTCGTTTATTTTGGACTCAAATTCATCAATTCGGTGCTAAATTTACTATATTAGTGTGCTTCACCATTTGCACCCACATTCAAATCTCTTTCCACATCGTCTAGATAAATTAGTATATATTATTATTACTTGTAGAGAAAAAAAAAAAAAAAAATGTTTTAGAATGTTTTAGAAGAAAAAATGTACCTTCATTCTAGGTCGTCGATCGGCATTGGCTTTTCTGACTTGGTATCTGATCTTTTTAGAGAAGAGGCGGGTACGACGTTTCTCCTTGTAGCGCAACACGCTAGCCTCCCTCAGTCCTCCGACATCCGAGAATAAATCAATATGCGCTAACCTGGCCTGCCCAAAACAAACCCAATGATCAACAAAATAATAAGTTATAGACAAAAATACAAGGACAATTCTGTCATTCTATTGTACATTCTTGAATTCCCAATAGATTATGGACCCAGAAAATAACCAATACCGCCTTCAATAAAATAATAAATATTTATGATTGTGTCCAAAAAGAAAAACCACAAAAAATACTTTGATTTTGACCCAAAAGATTAAAAAAAAGTAATGAATTGTAAATTAAAAATTAAATTTATGCTTTGTTTTAGACTAATAAATACTTTGGCACTTACGGCAAAGCGATCGGATTGGCAAAAATACAAGTGACTTCTCTGTCATTTGAGCTTAAAAATTGTTAAGTCAGGATTCAGAATTTTTTTTAGTGAATGCAATTATACGATTCATTACAATTACAGTATCACGTAAGACAATATTAGTCAGAAGAATAATTTTAACAACTGTTCTCCCAAAATTTTTGTAAGTGAAGTTTTAAAGATAATGAAGTTGAGATATTATTTTTTTTAATAACGATATCATGTACATTAAGAAAAAATAAATGAAGTAAAAACAAATACTTAAAAACGGAACGGGCAAAAAATGAACAAAAAAATATCAAACCAAAAATGGTAACAGAAAATAAATTAACGCCCAAAAGAAATTGCACACCGACTTTAATAGACTGACAGGGGAACTGATTTTTTTTTTATATTTTATTTTTCAAGCTCCGGACTTTGAACACGTTTAAGTTTTCCCGGTATTCGATTCCCTGGCAGGAGATGAGAAACGTACAGAGACATCATTACCCGCCGCTGCATCAGATCCCGGCATTTCCTCCGAAAACGGCGACGCTTTGTCCGACCAAGCATTCAAAACGTCGTCGTAGTCCAGTTTTAGCATCAGCCCGGGCTCCTCCTCTGCCGGGGGCTTCGGAATCGGATTCGCCTCCTTCGGCAATTCCGCTGCGGTTCTCGTTTCCAACACCGACAGCTTCTCCACCTTCTTCTTCTTCTTCTTCCCGGCTGTGGCCGCGGCTGGAGCCGGGGCGGAACACGACTGAGATTTGTTGAATCTGGGCGAGATTTCGAGAACATCGACGGTGGGAAAACTCCACCAGTTCCCATTATCGACGTGCCTCAACGGCTTCACTCCTCTTCTCGACCCGAACCCGAATTCGAATTTCCCGCCAAATCCGAGCCCCATTGGGTACCCATAACAGGAATTCCAGTTCGGATTCGAATTATTCATTTGCGCACCTCCATTTTTAGACTCATCCTCCAAGTCCATGTTCACACTCATACTTCCCATGATGCTATCAATCCCCTCTTCAATTTCCTCGTCGAGAATCGACTCCGCATCGAAGTCTTCCTCTTGAAAATTGTACACGTCGCACAACTCCATGGAATCGGAATTGCAATTCGGCTGGGAATCGAATTCCCCGGGACTCCGGCACGGCTTCTCGAACGAATTCAGGGACTTGGGCTCGAATTGGCAACTGGGTTTTTCCCGGATTGGGAGGTGGAGCAAGAACCCGGCATTTTCGGCTTCGATGACTCTGAAGGGCAGGAGCAATTCTGGGGTTTGGTCGAAGAAAGAGTCGTGGGGTTTAGTGAATTTTCTGGGATTTGTGAAGTTCTTGGAAGAGAAGATGTTGGGGTACGCTGTGGAGAGCAATGCGGCGGCTTCGTTGTATGTTTGGTTTGGCCGTTTTCGAGGGGTACGAGGTTTTCTCGTCGAGATTGCGAGGCCGGAGTTGCTGGATTCCGAGAGAGTTGAGGACGGAGAAGAGGTGGAGGTGAAGGTTGATGTGGACGGCGATTTGACTATGTCAAGCTCGAAGGCATAGGTTCTTCCGCCGCCTCTTAGACACGAAGACATCTTTTGATGATTCCGAGGAACCAAAGGCGAAGACAGAGAATTTAGAAACACAAAACTCAGGCTGTTGAATTGAAGAGCATACACAACAGGTGAGATGAAGTCATGGAATTGTTGAAATTCAAGTTGCTAAAATCCTTGCTTTAAAAGGACAGAGAGGAACTTGAAAAGGTACAAAACCCTAAACCCTAAAAGTAGAAGAAATGGTTTTTTTTTTTTTTTTTTTTGAAATGAAAAGTGGGAAAAGGCCAAGCAGTTTTTGTGTGATTAAAAAAGAAAGAACACCTGAGAAACGGGTTTTTTTTTTTCTGGAGTTGCAAAATTGGAGCAAAGGAATTAAAATTTGATGGGAAAAATGTTGAAAGTTGTTTCAGAAAAACCCAAGAAACGAAACCCCAAAAAGTTCATAGTATGTTTCTATTTTCCCTTGATAAAAAAGTGTCCCAAAACCCTAGAGAGAGAAGAAAACCCAAGTGACTAATCTATCAAGGGAAATAGTAACTGGGTCTTGGCAGATGGAGAAAAGGAATGGAAATATCCCAGAGAGGATAGTTACCCAATAAAGAAAATCGAATACTGTATATGCTGTGGAAATTCAGCACCAAAAACAGAAAGATTGAGGGGAGAGAGAGAGAGAGAGAGAGAGAGAGAGAGAGAAGAGGTGGAGATTTTGGAGAGTAGGTGACGAGGCGGACCAAATAAAAAGAAGTAAAGAACCGTTGGGAGGCCTGTAAATATAGCACAAGCATATGAAGAGACAGATTCTATGTCGCTCTCTCCTCTTCTCTCTCTCTCTCTAAAGAGTAAAGAGGCCAGAGGGGCACTGTGAGACGGGGAATTGCCCATGTATGAGTGATGGAGATGAGACACAGGAAGAGACAATGCTCAGCTTCAGCAGTTCTGGCTGTGGGACCCTTTTTCTTTTTTACTGCCTTTTTTTCCTTCTAATTTTCTCGCTACCATTTTACCGTTTCAATCATTTTATCTTGAGTGCATTTTGCTCGCAACCATATTTAGAGTGTACGTTCATTATATTTCTAATCTAATTATTTATTATGTGTTATTTATTTAACTTCAGTTAAATTTTATATTAAATGTTACTTTTTATATTATGAAAAAAGTTAACCAATGTTAAGTAAAACGACAATCGAAAAATGATTAGGTGTATGGTAAACATACATCAAAGTTTAAGATGGTGAGAAAAAATGTTCCCTTTTATCTTTCTACTTTCACGTGAATTAAATTCATGCTTCTTTTATTTTCTAAAAGATAAAATACAATTTGTTTTGATTTTATCATAACTTTTTTATTTCGATAATTAAATAAATTCATAGATGAAACTTAATTTCTTCTGACCTTAACTTTGTTCAAGTGGTTTGGGTAAAACAAAATACTTTGTTCAAATGGTTACAGATGAAATACCTTGGGGATCTCTCGAGTCTTGGATTTATAGCTAAGGATGTCTAGGATTGGATGTCTCAGTCTCAGGGTATACGATTTTGTATATTCCTCATAGTTGTAACGGAGTAGCTCACTGTTTATCTAAGTCCAATTTACATAGTTATGACTCAAAAGTATGGTTCGAGGAACCCTCAGATTTCATTAGGGCTGTATTTGTCCATAATTTGGCCTCTTAAGGGTTAATTTCAATAAAGATATCGTTTTACCTAAAGAAAAAAAAAATTATGTAACATTTATTATTTTAGTTAGTTTTTGGGGAAAAAAAAAATTGCTTAATTCTAATAATGCATAATTACAATTTGTATTTATGATTTTTTTTTTTTTTCTTCTTTTGTTTCTACGGCTTGGTAGGAATTCCTTTAATTCAAATGAGAAACATAAGAATTGAATTTATTTGGAGTCTTCCCACTCAACTTGTGTTTATATGAGATGGATCACATGCAACCACAGCTTTATTTTTTGATTAAAAGTTTGCCCAATTATCACAATTTCTATACATGATTAAATAATAATAATAGAGCAACAACAACCCAATCATTGAACAACTTAAAAAGATTTTCTGAAGCTGATTAAAACAAAACAAAAAAAAAAAAAAAAAGCACCCACAAACACCAAATCTAATATTCATAAAAGAAAACATCATATCTATGATGTGTTCGATAACAAATTTGTTTTCATTTTTCAGTCTTCAATTATATAGAAAGCAGAGTAAGGAAAACTAATAAAAATAATTTGAAAACTTTGCGTTTTAACGATAAAGATAAAATAAAGAGTAAAGTGAATAGTACCAAAATTGATTTTTTAGTATAAAAATGTGGTTTTTTTGTTAAAGTGAACAATATCAGTTTTCGTTAAAGTTCCCTAAATTATAGCAATGGTCCATCAACTTTAACCAAATTAGAGCAATGGTCCTTCAACTAAAAATCTATTACCATTGGTCCCTCACCTCATCAAAACGTGTAGCCATATTCCCCTTCGTCAACTCTGTCAGAATTCTGTTAAAATGAATTATGTTGGAATGACCATTGCTCCAACTGGGTTAAAGTTGAGAGACCATTAATTTCTCCAGTTAGATTAAAGTTGAGGGACCATTGATGTAATTTTTTTCTTATTTGATTTTTCATATTTGCCTCTTAATTCAACCTCATGTGCATGGCACGTCACTCATTTTGACAAAATTTCTAACAAAATTGACGAAAATGATCATAGTTGCACGTTTTGATGAGTTGAGGGACCAATGACAATTGATTTTTAGTTGAGAGACCATTGCTTCAATTTAGTTAAAGTTGAGGGATTATTGCTACAATTTACTCTAGAAAGAAAGTAGATGGAATGATGGGTGAATCAAAAACTTGAAGAGAGAAGGATAAATGTACATGAAATGAACATACAAAAGTGAAAACAAAATACTAGAAATTGTTTTCATTTTTTTGTTTTTGATTTTCATGTAGTATACGATACCAATTGCATTTGGTCTATATCCTCCCATCATCCTTCCTCTATCCTTATTCATCCTCATTTCTTCCTCGTATTTCCTTTTAATTCTAACAAACGTAAAAACTAACGAAGTAGTTATTAAAGTGGTCCGTAATGTCTCATTGTGTTATGATTGTAACCTATAGAGAAAAACATTAGCTAAAGGCATGGAACAAAATTGTTCTGATGAAGTATGTGTAAGTATAACTCAAGGAGAATGATATGATAAAGACACTTCTTCTTTTTTTTCTTTTTTCCTACACACTTTTATTTAATTATGTATGTTGTTTTCATTTAATTTATTTCATTTAATAAAAAATAAATAAATTGAAAAGCATATGAGAGGTTGAAAATATAAATTAGCTCTCTAACTCAACTAGCGTTAAATGAGTGAGATCATGGTCAAGATTCTAAGCTCACATTATTTATGCAAACAAATAATAAAAGTTACATTGATGGATACCTCTTAGTACTACGGTCTAATGATATTCTTTTTTGTAAGTAAGAAGTTTTAAATTTGATTATTCTCAAAGATGAATTTGAATTATATTATTATGACTAGCCAATTCTAAGATTAGCCCAAATATTCTCAATCTCATCAAATCTAACCACGGGACAAGCGTGGATGTCTTGTTTGGATGATTCTTTGTATGCCACCCATACCACCTGCAAAGTGACTTGAGATTTTATGGAAAAACCCTTTTCTTATCTGGTGACGTGTCGATTTCCGATTGGGCATTCGAGATTTTATAGGGCTGACCGGAATGCATTTTTTTGGGTTTGGATGATATTCACGTGTATCAAGAAATAAGGTGGGTTTTTGGATATCTGGCAATGATTTGAAGGTCCTTTTTGTTGTTTGGTGTCCTCTGTCAATTTTAATGTGCGGTCGATGGGAATCATACGTTGAGCTTATTAGGTTCAATAACTTGAAGATTACAATATCAAATTGTTATGGCTTTTGCACACCCTTCCGGCCCCCATCCCATTATCCCTGTATTCCACTTATAATTAACCAAAATCACACAAAATTTGCACCATAGAACAAGATTGATAATTACCCACTAGTCTCCCTCAATCAGCCAATACACTCGAGGCGTGTCAAGGACAGTTTGTAACGAGTGAAACAAAACTGATAGCGAGATCGCATTCGTATTTGTGTACTTTTTTAGGACGTGTCTTTATTTAGCAGTTTCATTTTTTAGACACTATACACGAGATTATAAGTGATAGCCATATCGCATTTGCATTTGTGTACTTTTTTAGTGATGTTATTTGTGAGTCTTTCTTTGTGACGAGTATTTTACTTTGTTGGAATTTGCATATTTGATGATGTGTTGCGCACAAAATTCATGTTGGTATGGACACTAGTTGGTTCGTTGTTAGTTCCTCTTCGAAATCGGCGCTGCTCATTGTCAAAGAGTGTACCCATATTTCTTTTACCTATTGTAAAGAAACTATTTTTTATTTCAGGCCGGTAAATATATATATATATATATATATATATATATATATATATATATCTAGATTGGTATTCTTTAAAGTAATTTATTAAAAATACAAAGATAAATTTATATGACAAAATAACAAATAATACGATCAGGTTGGACCATATAACCAAAATTATGGATTCAAAGAATAAACATTCTTGTAGCATATAAGAATTCTACTTATAAACAAAATTAATTATGAAATAAAGATATGAATTTGTGAAAGGAAAAAACAACTAATGTAGAATAGAACCGTAGAATTTTGGTTTATGAACTTACAGTGCACGACCTGGTGACCTAAAAGCCAAATACTCAAATATAAAAAACCTATAAATCATGGAACGGGGCAGCAATAATTGATCACAAATTTACAAACATATAATATTTCATTACTTACAGACAAGTTCTTCATTCAGCAACAGTAATGATTAGGAAGTCAAATCAATTAAAAAAAAATCAACTAACGCTATAACTTGTATCTTTATTTGTAAATTGTCAATTTTTTTCCTTCTTCCAAAGGTAGAATTTATTAAAATCATAATTGAATAAAAACGTTTACATTCTCAGTTAATATATTAAACAAAAACTCAGGTTCTAAATAATTCCACAAGAAGGAACCAACGAGGCCAGCAACATGCGCCGCCACTGCATGAGCAGCAAGGTTCCCATCCCGCGAAACTTAAAAGTAATCAATCACAAAAAATTTGGTTGCAAAATACCATATGTAGTGAAGAATCATAGAAAATTTGGTTGACTCAAATTGAAATTTGGAATTTAGAGATGTAACTCGAACAGTTTTCATTATAAATATAAAATTATGTCTCTCGATGTTAAATGAGCTAAGCATTATTCTGAATGCAATTATAACGAAAATCAACAGTAATTTAAGAAGTTAAACAATAAAATTGGCCTTATTTATAGTATTTACTTTTCTAACAGAACCTTAGGGATAAAATGTTAATAAAATTATTTCTTAAAATAGTGAGTGTAAAAAACAAATTCTAAGAGGCATTTCAAATCATAGTTTGAATTTTGACTCAAATTAATTATAAGCTGGATAAAAAGTGGGCAACTGGGGCAGGGGCATTGTCCATGTTCTTCTGAGCGCAAGAGTCAAGACTACTGCATGCAGAAAGAGATCCCCATCAAGAGAATGACAGAACGACCACACCTCCCTCCTTATCTTAATATCTTCACATACGTGAGTTGGAAATCCCACAGCCCTTCAAATCGGATAAACAAGTCCATCCAACAACAACATAACTACTCATTCCTCCTCCATACACCAATTACGCTAATGAAAAATTATACGAGATTAGTTATTCGTTAATAAGCATGTGCGAGATACTCTTTTTCAGAAAAAATAAGGATCATTGAACCCACAATTCCCCTACACTCCCCTCTCTGGGTTGAGAGACTTAAGTTAGTCACACACTTAGCTAATTATATTAATTTAATATTGAACTTGTAGTCTACATAGTTTGAACTTAAAACCGCCACTTACAAAATAAATAAATAAAATTATTAAACTATAATACTAAATGACAACATTTTCACATTACTATTTTAAACATTTTTCCCCTATTTTTTTGGGTTTAGTAAACGCTCACATTAGTATCTTCAACATGACATGATGTAGACCTTGTTTGGTACTGAGGTGATTCTGAAAAAAGCTGGTATCAAAAAAAGCTGGGAGCTGTTTTTGTGTTTGGTAAACATTCAGCTTCAGTTTTTTTTCACAGTTTTGGGTAAAAAAAGCCAAAAACAAGAAGCTGCAAAACCTAGCTTTGAAAAATCGGCTTTTTTTCACATCTGTTTTACATAAAAGTTTACCAAACACTATAATACTGTTTTTTTTTTCAAAAGCACTTTTACAAAAAAGTTTACCAAACACTCTGCTGCTTTATTTCACAGCCGCTTATTCTCACAACACAGCAGAATCAGTTTTTTTTCAAAGCACAGCAATACCAAACCAGCCCGTAAATAGAGATGGAGCACACACTCTTCACGGGCTCACGACTCTTTTCATTACCTAATATTACTTCAGTACTTCTTATCTTTGTTTTTTCTAACTCCAAAAATTAACCATAATAATAATATCTAGAACAAAACAACATCCATTTAAGTTTGCACAACACGTTGACAAGATTCATTTGATTCTTGCATGTTTAGAGAAAATATTTATCTCTATTGATCAGTAATAATTAGGTTGGCGGCATCAACCATTGATAATAGCATATCATTTAGAGTAATGCTAAGGAAACTAAATTTTTAAATTAAATTTTGTAAATTAAATCACATAGAAGTTGATGATTGAATTATTATCTCGTTGGTCAAAAGAGAGAGACTGTATATCTATCATATACCAAATATAATTGAGGATATAGTTATTAACCTTGATTAGTCAAGTTTACCGGTGCGACTAACTTAGACCTTGTTAATTTCAGCATAAAACTCTAAATAATATGGGAAATCAAGTGATGGAACCAGTAGATCCATTAACATTTAACTAAAAATAGGTTGTATACCTAAGAAAAACAAGAAACCTGTTTGTGTATATATACAGCAAATACTAAGTGCAGAAATGACACAAACTGATGAACAATGCATCCTTTCTGGAATGGAATATGGCCATGAAAACGCTACTCGTGCTAAATTCCAAAGGCAATGGCCCGTTATTTTCAAGATAGTCTGAAACTTGAAGGCTAAAATGTGGGCAGCTACCCCATTCTGCCTATTTTCATAACGAATTGAGCTTCCAAGATGTGAATAGACAGCATGGATTTTGCTTGATTTAAAATACGTAAAAGTGAACAAAGCAAACAAACTATATTCCTGAGACCGGACCATCTGCTATGGAAAGGTCCATGCATAGTACAGTCACATGCCCAGAGCAAGGAGCATTTGGACATATACATAAATACATACATATATATATATATATATTTATTGGCTCTTTATCTAAAGGGCTGCTTTTTTTGTTTTTTTTGTTTTTTTTTTAATTTTATTTTTATATATAAAAATAGGAACTAGGTGCAGAGCTCACTCCACATCGAACTTCAACGATTCGAATAGTTTATTTTTCAAGTTGCACTTTATAGATCATTAGTACAAAATATTAGCCAAATCAAAAAAAATTTAGGCATTTAATTGAGTTAAAAGAAATTGACGAACACTACATTCTAAATAACATTGAAATTTCATCATGACAACAAATGAGTAAATAGTTTTAGATTGAATTTATTTTTTGCAAAATAATCTATGAATGAGAACTTTAAAAATAAACGGTTTGAATCGTTGAAGTTCGATGTATAATGAGCCTCACAACTAATCTTCATTTTTACAAAGAAATGGAGATCTCTATAGTAAAATATAATGAATACAAAATAATGAGGTATTGTTGATTTTTAGAAAATAGAATTATGAAATTACTTTATAAATTTTGAAATTACTTACAAATGACCTGATACAGAGTACTGAAATAAAAAATTGATGCATGCATACATTTGTCATGCCTTGGACCTAGGATCGGTGAAAAAAATAAATGTTGTGGGCAGCACGCGAGCTAAAAACTAAATAAATAAAAACAAAAAACAAACTTCCCTTATAAAATAACTTCAAAAGCATTACAAGGTGTACAAAAATATAAAATAAAAACTCTTAAATCTCTCGTCTAACACAACTTCAGCTTGTCTAGTACCTGTCTTGCCAAATAACTCATCTGTAAAATAAAAGGTGAGGGGTGAGCAACAACCACCGTCCCTCAGTGAGTAAAATATGTAATATGTCAGTCATGCGATGCTGTTTTACCCACTCTAGAAAATAAATAATAATATCAAATCAATATACACATAGGGTGTGTTTGTTTGCACTCACTAAGTTTCATTGGACTGGACTAGACTAAGAGTTAGTGTAGTCCAGTGTTTGTTAACAGAAGGGACTAACTTTAATGAGATTAGGTGGGACTCGCATGGACTAAAGAACTCGCTAGGGGTTCTTAGCGAGAGACCCCGAAAAGCGTCGAACAACTAAGACCATTTCTGGGTTTTGCAGCGTCTCGAGAAATCCAAGCGTTCCAACCCCAAGTCACCTTCGTCTCTCACTCCCTTGACTCCATAATCCCCCACTCCCCTCTGGTTAGCTCGTCGGGCCTTGCTGCAGGCCAGTTTCACCGCTCCCCAGAAGCTGTTTGAAGATTCGACGACAAACAACGCGATGTCTCAACACATGATTCGGCCAAAACACGAAGAAGGGGGGATTTGGGAATTGCAAAAACCCCAAATCTGTTGAGAAGGCAAGAAGTGGAAGGGCAAAGAGGAGGGAGATTTGACTAATTGGGAGAAAAAAGAGCAGCAAAGAGATAGGGGTTAGATGCAGAGTTTGATAGAAACAATGAAGATAAGAGAAAATCAAGTAAATTAAAAATAATATTTTATAATATAATATTTGACTGCTTTTGGTTTTTTAAAGTAAAAGTAAATTAAAAATGATAAAAAAATATTTTGGGCTCTAAAATAATTTTAGTACATAAATTAGTCCGGCACTACACCAAACACTTCACTATTATTATCCTGCTTAGTCCAAGTCAAGCCAGTCTAACTTAATCCTTGAAGCGAGTCCAATCCGAGATAGTCCGGTGCAACAAATGCACCCATAGTGTCATATCACATCATCCCTTCACTTGTTGGTTATCCTTCATAATATGTAGCACCACGTTATCCCAAAATTGGCCATTCTGCCATAATGTCCCCGTGTGCCATACATTTATCTCTCAAGTAACCCAACACTAAAGTTCTCATGCTCCATGAACATCTCAAACAATTTACTGATCAGATATATAGTAACTTCGAAATTACTTCACAAAATCCAACATGCTTGACTTGAAATAGTGAGATATTTGGAAATAGTGTAAAATCACATGATAACTCATAGTTTTCGTTTATCAGAAAATAAGAATATTTTAAACCCATTACCTAAACCACTCACCTCGATAATCCGAACTTTGGCAAGACAACTCTACTAACATCTCCACAAACCTCAAACCTAACTCTCTCTCTCTCTCTCTTTTCTTTGTCCCTCTATTTATGTATAATATATACACACTCACATATACACTGACCATGCATGCAATATAATATGTACTATGCATGCATCGCAACCAACGTACATTTCTAGTGAGTTCAACAAATGAATGAAAGCAAGTTATTTTATAGTGGGAAATGAGCAGTTAAAAGAATTGAGGGCTAACCAAAATATTAATAAAATATAAATGTATGGATAGATAAAAGGGACAAGGATTGTTTGCCTTCCCACTTTCGGTGCCCTCCCGTGCCCTCCTGTTTATGTGGTCACGGTTAAGCCACGTCAACATTTTATATTACTATTCATTTTTGTCTTATTATCTCTATAAAAAAAAACAATATAAAATGTTGACGTGACTTAACTGTGACCATACAAAACAAGAGGGCACGGGAGGGCATCGGAAATGAGAGGGTAGACAATTCTTGTCCAGATAAAAGTTTGGTTTGATCTCTTTAAGTAATGAGTCAACTAAATAGAAGTTGACACCTACAAAAGCAACTTGCTGCGTGCTGTAATTAAAACAAAACCATCCCAATAACTGACAACATTAAATGTATGAGATTCCAATGGTTGGTAGACAGCTTTCAAAATGCATGCCTGAAAACCTAGTGACTAGAAATTGTAAACAAATCACAACAATATACAAATAATAGATATAAAATAAATTAACGAAACTATGTTTAATATTAAATATATATTTAAAATATGGAGTCTCACAACATGTCTCTGAATGAGTTGCAAAAATTAAAAGCATTTACAAATTTCTTTGTGCTGAAATCAAATTCGCACATTGCCGTCGACGGTGGAGGCACAAATCCGAGCAATCTGTAAACAGTAAACAACCATGAGCAAGCCTAAGACCGAGAAGGACTGTGTCAACTAAAAACTCTTTGACGGTCAAGTTAGTAACCAAGTATAAGACTCAAGTAGTGGACAAGAGAACTAGATTGCGATGATTGCATTACCAGAGACGAACCTTATATTAGAAATATATTTCTCATTGATTAAAATGATTTAGATTGAGATATTTATACAAATCAGTCAATAAAGATTAGTGTCAACTAATGTAACTAATTAACCTTAAGCTATGATTAGTTACAATGTAGTTACAACAAACAAAACTTCTACACTAAGTAACTGCTGACTGTACTGCTGACTATACTGATGACTTGGACTGTTGAGAATGATGTGTCTATTTACACCCCCCTTAAGCTGAAATGAGGAGTACCAAGTGAAAGCTTGGATTTGAGAAGCTGAAATCGAGCTTTGGACAGAGATTTAGTATGAATATCTACAATTTGGTTGTGACTTGGTACAAATCGAACTTGAAGAAAAGAAGCTAAGACTAGTTCCCGAATATAGTGATAGTCAATTTCGACGTGTTTGGTTCTAGCATGGAAAACATGATTAGATGCTAGAGAGATGGTAGATACATTGTCACACCAAAGCATTGGAACCTTAGATAGAGGAAAAGCTATGTCCTTGAAGATTTTGCAGATCCAAGTAACATCTGCATATGTGTGTGCCAAAGATTGATACTCTGCTTCTATAGAAGAACGAGCAACAGTGTGTTGCTTCTTGGCACTCCAGTTAATGAGATTATTGTGAATATAAACACAGTAGCCACTGGTAGAACATTTGTCAAATAGATATCATGCCCAATCAGCATCTGAGAGGGCAGTGAGTTGTAAAGAACTTTTCTTGAACCAAAAGCCTTCATCAATTGTGCCTTTGAGAAATCTCAAAACTTGTTTAACAGCCTGAAAATGAGTGTCTCTAGGTAAGAACTGTCAAAGTTGATTCACATCACAAGATAAATCAGGCATAGTCCAAGTCAAATATTGTAATGCATCAACAATAGATCAGTATTCATGGGGATTAGAAATGAGTGTTCCATTATGATCCAATTTTTGGGTACCAAGAGGAGTATCACAAGGTTTGCTGTCATCCATTTGTGTTTTGAGGAGCAGATTAATTGCATATTTGTGTTGAGACAGAAAAATGCCTTCTGAGCTTCCGTGAACTTCCAAACCCAAAAAATAGTATAAAGGGCATATATCTTTGACTGGAAATAACTGACTGAGCCGATGAATGAATGCTTTGCAGGTTTGAGTATTAGGTCCAGTTACTAGTATGTCATCAACATATACTAGTACAATAACAAGAGCAGGCTCAAAAGTAACATATAGAGAACAATCAGATTGAGAATTATGAAATCCCAGAGAAAGCAAAGTCTGAAATAGTTTGTCATACCATGCCCTGAGGGCTTGCTTTAGTCCATAGAGAGATTTATGAAGCTTGCACACATAAGAAGCTTTAGATGGATCAATAAACCCCAAAGGTTGTTGTATGAAGACCTCCTCCTTGAAAGTTCCATGCAAGAAGGCATTACTGATATCCAATTAATTTAAGAACCAATCAAACTGCACGGCTAAAGTCAAAAGAATCCTGATAGTAACAGGGTTGGCAACATGACTAAAATTTTCCTTGAAATCAATTCCCTATTGTTGATGAAACCCTTTTGCAACTAAGTGGGCTTTGTACTTGTCCATAGTACCATCTGGTTTCCTTTTAATATGGAAAACCCATTTAGAAGCTTGAATATAAGTGGTAGGGACAAATTTAAAGCATCAATGGGATGTTTAATAGCTGCTAAGGCTTTTGGTTTAAAGATCCCAGCTTTGGATCTTGTGATCATGGAATGAATGTTTGTGGTAGAGAAATGGAGGGTAAGGGTGAGGAAGTAGTGGTAGGAATAAGAGGGGATGAGGTGGTTAAAGTTGGAGTAAGTGAATTTGAAGGTAAGGAGAAAGGAAGGGTAAATGGTGAATGAGGGATGTGTGGCTGTGAAGTTTGCAATGTTGTTGTCTTGAGATCATGGAAAGGAAATGAGGCTTCATTGAATAAAACACGTCGTGAAATGTACAATCTGGATGTGAAAGGATCAAGGCATTTGTAACCTTTGTGTTGTAGGCTATATCCTAGAAAGACACAATGAATACTTTTGCCATCAAATTTAGAATGTGTATAGGGTTTAAGCCAATGGTAGCAACTACATCCAAAAACCTTGAGTTTTGAGTAATCTGGAGACTTGTGAAATAACAACTCCCATAGAGATGTGACAAAACTAGAAATGGGAAGCCTGTTAATCAAATACAATGCAGTAGAGAAGGCCTCAACTTAGAATTTATGAGGAACCTTTGATGCAGTAAGAAGAGTTCGAGCAGTTTCTGTGAGATGCCTGTATTCTCTCTACACAACCATTTTGTTCGGGTGTGTGAGGACAAGAAAATTGATGCATAATACCTTGTTGCAGCAGGAAATATTTGAACATAGAGCTAGTGAATTCACCCCCTGAGTCAATTCTAAGAACTTTGATTTTATTCCCAATCATGTTTTCTACATAAACTTTGAAATGTACAAAGATGGAATACACTTCAGATTTGAGCTTTAATGGAAAAAGCCAACTATACTTTGTAAAGTCATCAACAAACAGAACATAGTATCGATAACCATTGACAGAAGATATAGGGGCAGGTCCCCAGACATCACAATGAACAAGTTCTAAAGCATCAGACACTGAACTACCACTAGTTGTGAATGGTAGTATGTGATTCTTGCCAATTGCACAATATGAACAAAAGAAAGAAGTGAACTTTTTACCACTGTATACAAGAGAACTATTATGTAAAATCTTCTTGAAGATGGCAGAAGATAGATGACTAAGCCTATTGTACCAAACCTACAATGAGGCTTTAGTACTAACAAGTGCAGAATGAGAGATAGAAGTAGTTGGTGTGCCTTGAAAAGGATAGAAGCCATGGTTAACCGGCCCCCGAAAAAGCATCATCCCCGAAATACGATCCTTAATTGTAGATCCATTAGAATCAAGGGTCAATCTGCAATGATTATCTTTTAGAAATTGATAAGTAGAGAAAAGATTATGCTTCATTGCAGGGGCATGGAGAACATTATTCAAACGAAAATTTGCAGTAGGGGTATTAAGAATGGTAGTACCAGTGTGACGGATTTGCATACCTTGACCATCACCTATATGTACTTTGTCTTGACAGTTGTATGGCACTGGAGATTGGATGGTTGAAATATCATTCGTAATATGGGATGTGGCTCCAGAGTCCATAAGCCAAGTAGGGGCAGAAGATTTGTAGTTGGTGTGAGCACACATAACTGCCAACTTTGCAGGAGGTACTTTACTAGCAAAGGCATGAATCATCCGTTCAAAGCAATCAATAACTTTATGATCTGTAGAATGACAAATTTGACATGGCATTTTGTGACCAGAGTTGCTGTCGGATGAATTTCCCCCAGAGTTGCGATTGAAGCCTCCAGAATTGTGATGGAATTGATTTGAATTTCCTGTAATTGCCTCAATTATTACCACGATAGTTATTTGCACTATAGTTATTGCCCCTGTAGTTACCTTTGCCATGGTAGGTATTACTACGAGAGTTATGTGCAGTATAGCCTTGTGGTGTGGGAAGAATAGGAGGTTGAGACTGGAGGTATTGACCTGTATAAGCTTGAAAGGGTTCAGAGGCAGAAGAGGTAACAATCTTCTTTTTGCGATTCATAAACAACCATTTGTTAATCAACATGCCATGTAGTTCATCCAAGGAAGTGGACGAGATGCGAAGTATAATCGAATCAATGAATGACTCATAGTCATTAGATAGGTCATTGAGGGTGACTGGATTTAAATCACTTTCAGAAACGGGAGCTCTAGTGGCCATGAGTGCATCAGAGATGTTCTTGATGTGTTGAATGTATTCTAAAATTGCTAGATCTCTTTTCTGAGCAGAATGAAGATGAGATCGAAGTTGATGAATGTGAGCAGCTGCGACGCCTCTGAAACGTTGCTCAAGATTAACCCATAGTTCACGAGATGATGTGACACCAACTGTGAAATGAATAAGATATTCCAAAAGTGCGGAGTTCAGCCAAATTATGATATTTTGATCTTTTTCATACCACAAATCAAAAGCCAGATTTGGAATTCCAGTATTTCTGCCAAATTCATCAAGAATAAATTGTGAGAGACGAATTTCAGAGCCATCAACAATTCCTGTGAGTCTATATCGTCAAAAAATTGGAGCAAATAAAGCCTTCCAGACAAGGTAATTATCTCGTTTGAGCTTTGTAGGATCCATACAGCTTATATTCTTAATTGAAATTGAAGAAATTGAGGAAGAAAGAGGAACCGCTGTGGAATTAGGGTTCATCTGAGATGAATTTGGGGCAAGAACTTCAGGATTTCTCGGAAATGAGTTCGACGAAGTTATCCTAACTGTAGATCATAGAGAAAAGAAGATCACAGAGTGGAGAAATCACAGAGAGCAGAAAAATTGCAAATCGCAGAGATTGATTGCAAAGATAGTAAAGAACGCAGAGATCACATAAATTGCAAGAAGCGAAGAAGAAGAAGATCAAAGAAATGCGATTAAGCAGCAAAAATTTCAGAGATTGCAAAGATGACAGAGATGACAGAGATCACAGAAATTGCAGGAAGTAAAGGAGAAGAAGATCGACGAAAGGCAGTGAAGCAGAAAGGGATAATACCATATTAAAAATATATTCCTCATTGATTAAAATGATTTACATTAAGGTATTTATACAAGTCAGTCAATAAGGATTAGTGTCAACTAATGTAACTAATTAACCTTAAGCTATGATTAGTTATAATGCAGTTACAACAAACAAAACTTATACACTAAGTAACTGTTGACTGTACTGCTGACTGTACTGATGACTTGGACTGTTGAGAATGATGTGTCTTTTTACCTTAGAAATATGTATTTATACCAATTAGGACAGAGACCTTTTTAGGATAGAATCTAGTGCTAAATAGGGAGAATCCTAGAGGATATCTACAAGTAAATATTGCATCCTCTTTAGGAGTATGATTATTTGTTGCGCACGACAATTTCTGGATTGTAGGAACTCCAAAACTTACAGACGATCTAGCTGATTTCATACCGAATCAAATCCCCATGTCTTGCGTAACAAGCATGGTCATTCTCAGCGAAGTTGCTCAGACTTCGCCCACTACTCCAAAACAGGATGATGGTGGCACCACTACTCCGTTAATACAACTCCATTCAAAGCTATTGAGTCTATTACTAGTCGCGTCGATTGGCTTAACTCTTGAGCCATTCTCGACAACACTGTCGTCTCCCAACAACCTCATCCCCCTCTGACAAACCCCCTCAACGGGGGAGGCAAGTTTAGCACCAGGTGCAAAAACTTGTCTCAACCTCAAGCCTAATTAAATTTAGACAGTTGCAGGTTGTCGATTGATTTTATATAACCTGTCTCAACCAGTTGGAGTTTTTACAATTTGAGTACTTGATCTAAACTAAGTGCAAGAACTTGTTTGGGTCCATTACAGTTCAGTCGCGTGGGGAGTCGCCGCTCTTGCTAGAGTTTTAGTTAGTGGAATTGGATGGTGGGTTAGGGGACCCTGTGACTGCGATATGGATTAGGGAATAAGGTTGGTAGAGTTAAGATGGTTGGCTGCAATTTGGGGTCGAGAGGTAAAATTAGGGCTTAGTTAGTTTTCATATTTTTAATTTTTAATTTTTAATTTTTTTAACTTATCAATTAATTTTTCAATCTTGGGTGAGGAAGTGGGCCAGCACCTGCCATGTCATCATTTAACATTCAAACTGATAGAAAATTTAACAAAGGTAAGACATTGCAATGTTTCAAATATGAGAGATGCGATTGTGGTACGACCCATATTTGAGGTGGTTTTGTGTAATTTACCTTACATTTTTCGCAATTTTACATCAAATATTATGAATTTTTATTTATTTTGAACTATAAAAAAAAATACTGTTCAAAAGAGTTATAGGGTTTAAAAATCCAAACGATGAGATACCTATCATCAAAGCGTAGATGATGCGATCACGAGCATTTGCATTTTTTTTTTCCTTCACATTTTCACACTTGCAAGTTGGGTAAATTAGGTTTTACCACCTCAATTTAAGGTCACTTAATAAACTCATACCCCCATATTTTGGTCATTGCAATGTCATATGTTAACTTACAAATCAATTGCAATATCAGATCTCCGTAAATAAAATTCATCAATTTGACTGTTAATTGACGACGTGGCAAGTCTAGGTCCCATATGTTTGCTGACATAATCATCAAATTTGTGCTATGTGGCAAAAAAAAAAAAAATTAAAGATACATTTGATTATTTAAGAATGCCAAAAAGAAAGTTTATTTAAATATATAACTAGCATATAGGAACATACAAAGTGTGTGAGATTTTTTTTTTTTTTTTTTTTTTTTTTGAAATAGAAGGAGAGAGGAAAAGAGTGATAGAGAATATGGAAGTGGAAATTTTTTTATTATTAAATTAGAGATATGTTAGGATTACATGTATATGATGCTTTGAAAAAAAAAATAGTAAAATTTGATTGTATGAAATTACATTTCTGTCCCATATTTCTTATTCATATTCTATTTTAATTAGAGGGTTAAACTAGTAATTTCATAGGGTTTTGGTTGACAATAAGTGTTTTATTAATTAGTAGAGATTACAATTTACAATAATTAATATTAATAAAATTAAGGGAACTTTAATGAAAAGTTCTCGGTACTATTTATTTTAACGAAAAACCATATTTTTACACTAAAAAGTCAATCCTAGTACTATTCACTTTACCCTTTATTTTGTTATTTTCGTTAAAACTCAAAGTTCTTAAGGCATTTTCATTAGTTTTCCTTAAAATTAATCTTCCCCCTTGAATTTCACAAAGAAAAACTTCCCGTGCTGTTTTCTCTAGTTTTTCCAACTTGTTTAGATTTGACTGTGATTCCTTCAAACCCATAATGAAAACACGCAATTTGGTGGCCGATTTCAACAATGAGACGGCAAACTGGGGCCTGCAGTTGGATTCTTCAAATGGGTTTACTCAATCGACGACAACTGTGTAACATCCCGACTTGAAAATTTTTATTTCGGAAAATAATTGAGGTGATAGGCCAAATTAAACTCTTGTTTATTTAACTACCATAATTCATAATTCTTTATCTAAATTTATGAATCACTCACAAAATCTATAACCAAAATTTTATTACCAAAACATAAGATTTAATTTTACAATTAATCACCAAATTTCTTTTCTTAATTCAAATTCCCAAGAAAAGATTTATCTTAATTATTTAAGGCTGCATCTAAGCTCTATTAGACTGCCTACGTACCCTTGATGTGAGATCAAGCCTTTCGTAGATTACCTTTCATTTTCAATCCATTTCCAATGACATTTAAGTAACTGGAATAACCAACATTGGGTTTAATAATCGAAACACATCAATTGGATACCAAATTCATATTTAGAATATCAAAATTTGCACAAAATGGCAGCATCTGCCCGCTGACCACGCGCCGCCGTGGGTGGCGGTTTCAGGAGAACGGAAACCCCGAATTCCGACCAACTTTAAAAATTACCAAATTTTACAAGAAAGTAGAGTTCAATGAGAGGAACAACTTTCATACATGGGCCGAAGTCTAATTCGGCCGAGAAACTCCTCAAATCGCCCTCGAACCACCGGAAACGCTTGATTTGGGTGTTCTTGATTTGACTCCAAAACAACTTCGACGCCCCAACCAATGTATGGGCTTTGTTCCAAGCCTCAAGGAGAGTCCAAAGGTGGTGGTAATTGAAGGATTTAGCTTCAAGTTTTGACAAATCGAAGCCAAACCCGTCACACCCACCGTGCGGTTTCTCCTAAAATCAAACCAATTTCTTCAGTTTTTCGGGTGCAAATGGGAGAAGGAACAATTGGGTTCGAAGTGAGGAGTAATTTGACACTGGCCCGGTCGTCAATGGTGGTCGGAATAAAGAAATGGAGTCAAGTCAGGTCGGCGGGTGATGAGGCAATTTTATATTATATATTTTAACCCTATTCTTAGTATATTTGGTTGATATTTTGGTAGAATTTTAATACTTTGATTTATATTTTCAATATAGGACATTCGACTTCCTCTGGAGCAAAACATGATCAAACAGATGAATTATGGAGTGATTCAAAGGACGTTCGTGTGTCTCTTGGAGTGTTTATATCAAAATTTGGGATTTTTCTACCAAGAGGTTATTTTCTAGCGACGGAATAAAGGAGCAGTGTGCGGTGCTGGAAAAATAACGTTTCTGGGTTTAAATTGCGTTTTTGGAGCCCAAGATGACCTCTGATAGGTTCATGGCCTTCTGGAGAAGTGTTCAGAATATTCCAAACCTTAAATCCAGCTATATTGGGCCGGTTTTGGAGCAGTTCTAGGGTCCAAAACGTGGCCGTTCAGATATTAGGCGAATTTTACCATTCAATTTAGGGTTATGTTTCCTATTTTATTTTAGTTATTTAGCTTCCTAGTTCGATTGGAAAACCTTTTATTAGGAGGATTTAATTTCTACTAGGTTAAATAAGCTTGGCCAACTTCATATTGAAAAACTTCTCCTCCGTGCATTCTTGAAGAGAGGAAATTGGCCAAACGTAGAGATTTTTAGACTTTTTCCATTATAGGTATTTTCGATCTTTTATTATTTCAATAAAGAACTTTATGATTTTTATTATAAATATGCGTAACTAATTCTCTTTTTGCTAGGGTGAGGTCATGAGCCTTAGCAAGAATATGTAGTTTCTTTTTTATTTGCTAATGATTATATGCATGCAGGTTTTCGAGTTATTAATCATTGGTTTAAATTGTCTAATTGTCTTGATGCTTGATCACTATTGAGATGTTTCGAAAAGTAATTGATGCAATTTTGGTCGGAGTTTGGTCCCTGAAATTGACGAAGACTTCTTGTGATTAATATGTGCAAGTTCACTTAGGATGAATACCACGTCTTAAGGGTTGTACGGTTTTCAAAAGGTTTCACAAAACTTAATGAGTCATGCATGTTTAGATTTGATCTGAATACCACAGACGGATTGCATGTTTGATAAACGCTTTATGTTGGGGGTCCAAGTAGGCATATATTAGGAAAACCTAACCTTCGAAATATGCATGTATAAGTCATAAATAATTGATAGAACTATATAGGATTGTTATGGTGACGGTGGATCCCTGATGCTTTCTTTAATTTGATTTCTACAAAACTGTTTCCTTTTTCTTCATCTTTAATATTGCATATTAGTTTCTTTTATTAATTAAATTCGTTTTATTAAATTAGGTCATAAAAATCAATCATCTCAACTTTTTGCTTTACAATAATTAATTGGAATTTGATTTGCTTCGATTTGTTTAATAATTCCTGTGGAGAATGACCTTGCGGTCCTTGCCAAAACCATTTATACTACAATATCTTTGTCATTCTTGCAAGTAATATAGGAGTTTTTAGCCCATTTGTAGCTATCAGCGGGTGGAAGGGAAGGAATCGGGTCGGCCGGTTCTCCCTTCCCTCTTTTCCCTCCTCTTCCTTTTTTTTTCCATTGGTCCTCTTCTTTTCTCCCCTCCTTCTAATTCGTCCACCCCCTCATTTTCTCTCCTTTCCTCTCCATCACAGCCACACATGTGGCACATCCATTGTTCCAGAAAATCTGGAGCATTCTAGATGAAGGTTAAAATTATAAAAATATCTCTGACTTTCAACGTTAATAACTTCTTCGTTATAACTTCGTTTCATGAACGGTTTGCGCCTACGCATTCGTGAGATCGAGCTCTATTTGAACATATAAATTGTGACCTTGAAGGGTCTACGGATTTTAGATAATTAATTTCCAAACTTCAAACTTCGTAACTAGTTTAATTTAAAACTCAAATAAAACAAAATAATATAAATTCTCGAAAAATAATATAAAATCTCAATAATACCAATACGTAAATTATAATAATTTATGGTAACAAAATTTTAAAATTCCTCAATTAAATTTTCATAACCATAAATCGATTTATTTTCGATTTTTCTCCACATATTCATAATTATGAATATTCTATTTCATATATTTAAATTTTCAGGGTATTACAAACTGGATCGTCTTCTTGTCGGGTCCCTCCTCCATGCCGAGCCTCTCGACCTCCAAACACAACTGTTTAAGGAGCCTGATCTTAGCTATCCATTTGCCCAGTGACGTTGCCTGACACTCCTACAAAGCTTGGTGGGTATTGGTAGCGAACCGAAGGAACTCACCTGCTTCATCGAGATGGATTTGGGGCTGAGGAAGCTGAAAGTATTAGAATGATAAGTTTTCCCAAAAGATGTGGGGTTGGGAGTGGGATTGAATATGGTGGATCTGGGAGAGGGTGAGGTGGTTTAACCTGATTAACGACAATTATTCGTGGTGCTGCTCAGAGAACCCATCTCAAAACATGGGTCATCGAGGAAGTGGAGCAATTGTCATTGTAGAAACTGGGCTGGTTTGTGAAAAAGAGGAAGTTGTAGGAGGAGGAAGATGAGGTAGAAGGGAGCAAAGGGAGGAAAAGGGCAGAGAAATAAAGAGTTGTGGAGGTGGTGGGGTGACAGTGGAGGCGACGATGGTGAAGGCCCCAAATTGAAAAATATCTTTTTAATTTAGGGAATTGTTATTGGCACTCCAAAATTCTCATTCTACACTCCAAACTTTCTATATTTAGAAAGAAAAATACACTTGTGAGGAGTGTAGAATGAGATTTTTGGAGTGCCAATAACACTTCCTTTAATTTATAATATTTTAAAAATATTTCTAAATATTAATTTTTTATTATTTTTGTGTTCACATGACTCATACTTAACATCTATATCAGCAAAAGTGTTGACCCTATATTTGCAACATCATCATTTATTGGCCAAACTAATAGAAAATTTAGCCGATGTCTAACATTGCAATGAATTTGTTAGTTGATGCATGACATTGTAATGTTTAAGGTGTGCTATCCACACACTTTTTTTACTTATCATACACCTCTTAATTTCCGACCCTCAGATCGAATGAATTGAACAAGATCAAAGGGCATAAATTAATCAGGAGTGTGTGAGAAGTAAAAAAGTGTATGTAGATATCACACTCCGTATTTAAAAGATGAGGTATGAGTTTATTATGTGGGCCAAAGTTGAGGGATTAAAATATAATTTACTCGATTAATTATTATGAAATTTTTAATGGATTTTGGTATATTTAAATTGCTTTGGTATTTCTAATGTGCTTTGGAATATTTTAATCTCACTACGTTTATTGAAGTAAGGTTTTTTTTTTTTTTAGTAGTTTAAAATTATCAAAGTAACTTTTTTCTTATCGGGTTAGTACTCAGTACTACAATTTGGTGGTACTCCTTTTTAATTGGAAGTGAGACTTAGGTTCGAATCTCATGGATGGAAAATTCGATACCAGATTATGCTGCCCATGATGTGATTTAGCCGAACTCCATCTCCCCTTAGTGTAAAAACATCGATGTACTAAAAAAAAAAAAAAAAAAAAACTCTTTTCTTATCGGGTTGAAATGTGTTACTTGCTGATAAAAACTGTTAAGAACACACTATTAAACGGGTCCTTAACGTATAATCTAATAACGACCCGTTAGTTAATGTGTTGACCCAAATCTATTATTTTCGTGATGTTTTGAATCAGGTTAATAAGTCGTGTACAAAATTGTCACGTCTTGTCTAAAAGGAGAGGCTTTGGATTTCGTTGGAGTTTAAGAGGGAGATCACGTGCCATTCATATTTTTATAGTCCATAGTCCAACCGCCAATACGGTCCTTATTTGCAAACACCCAGCTGCAACACCCACCGACAAAACCCCTCTTCCGTTTTCAGGCATCACTGTCCCTATTAAACCTTTTACCCTAACCCTAACCTTCTCTCTCTCTCTCTCTCTCTCTCTCTCCCTCTCTAATATGGCCACCGCACAACCCACCAAGAACGGCTTCGTCAACGCTGCGGAAGTTGACGCGCAGCCACTCACATCCGAAACCACCCCCGCCCCAATTACAGTGCCCGAGTCCGACCCAACAACAAATAACAATCCGGACCAAAATCCCGAACCCGAATCTGGTCCCGATTCGGACACCGGGGCTGCCACTAACCCAACGAACGTCGGCAACGATTCCACCTCAATAGCTGATAAGCGATGGCCGGGTTGGCCCGGGGACTGCGTGTTTCGGCTAATTGTGCCGGTTCTGAAGGTCGGTAGCATTATTGGCCGCAAAGGCGAGCTCATTAAGAAGATGTGCGAGGAGACCCGAGCTCGCATTCGGGTCCTGGACGGCGCTGTTGGAAATCCTGATCGCATCGTGAGTTTTTCCTTGATTTCTTCCTTTCTACGGTTTGCCTTTTTGTGTTCTTCTTGTAATTGCTCCATAGTGCTGCGTTTTAACTGTTTTATGGTTGTTTTGAGATCTAGGGTTTGTGCTTTTCAGCTTCCTTTGTGTAATCCTCTGGTTAATTGTGGTCTAATGACTGTTTAGGGTTACTAATTAAGCTTTGTTGTTGCTAACAAGTGGGTGGGAGATTAAATATTGAAAATTTAAGTTTGAATTTTGTGAATTTAGTTGTATCTGTGTCATGAGGTAACAGAAACCCTAAAAGTGAAGTTAGTTTAATATTAGCATTTGGTTCGTAGGTGCTTAGGTGTTATTGCTTAGAAAAGGCTATGACAGGAATGATCTTTTGAGGTGGGGGTTGAAGTTTTGTTTTCGGGTATTGAAGAGAAACCGGAACAACTTGAAATCCAAGAACGGGGCATAGGCGGTATTAGGTGCTATGTGAAGATGGCCCACTGTTATGTGATATCCTTTGCATCCAGCTCGTAGTTCTGTTCAATCATTCATTGTTTAGTACCAGGCAAAAGATCAGTAACTTTCTCGAATTTTTAAAGAAATCAAGATATATGACAATCGCAATCTGAAACAAGACTTGATCATTGTTGAGTATTCTGCTATGTGAAGATGACTCATTGCTAGCCAAAGTCATTTGCATCCATCTCATAGTTTTACTCAATCACTTAATTTGTTAGTGGGGGCATAAGATGAGAATGACAATAAGTATCTGGTATTCTGCTATGTTAAGATGACCTATTATAAAGTGAACTCTTTTGCATCGGGCTTGTGATTTTATTCAAATTTCAAACACTCAAAATATAGTATGGGCCATAAGATGAGTAACTATTGGGATGTTTTATAAACATCTAGTTATAATACTAAATCTTTGTTTTTAAGCATTGTTTAATTGGCATTTATAAGATTTGATGCCTTCCTAACAAGTTTCCACGGTTATCAACATCACGAAGGCATATCAACTTCCTTACCAACGCATTAGTCCTGATTAGTTTTCCAAATATCACCTTTTTTCCTTGCATGCTTGAACCAATCTCTAGTTCTGTATCTTGTATTCCTGTTGAAGTTCCACAGCCCCCAATGTTAATCTCAAAGTGGTTCATCACTATTTTCTTGGCTATGAAGCTTCCTTCTACTTGCTTGTGTGATCTATCAATGTGTGATCCCATTCAACCACAAATTGTCTATAGTGATAACATTCTATGCTACAATCTTTCTAATACACATTTCTTTGTAGGTGCTGATCTCTGCAAGGGAAGAGCCAGAGGTACCTCTGTCCCCTGCAATGGATGCTGTAATAAGAATATTCAAACGTGTCTCTGGATTATCTGAGAGTGAGGGGTCTGGTGCTGCTGGAGTTGCATTCTGTTCCATCCGGTTGTTGGTAGCATCTACCCAAGCAATTAATTTAATTGGAAAACAAGGATCATTAATCAAATCTATACAAGAGAGTACCGGATCTTCTGTGCGAGTATTATCTGGAGGTATGCTCTTATTGTTGCATGATACACTTTTTTCTATTTAGTAAAATACCAATGGTTGAAAATATCTACTTATTTCATCACTGTTTCCCCAATTCTAAGGATAATGTGTTTCATTGCCGTTTTTATGATTTATAGCTAAAGTGGTCAGATTGGTTATATAGAATGAACAACTGAGAGAAGGGCTTACTTATTGGAAATTGGAACTGAAATGATAATTAAGTTTCCGTATTTGTTTTTTTTTTTTTTTTTTTTGTTTTGTGTTACTTCTGTGCTCCTACTTATAGAGGCTTAGCTTTTCCATTGATAATTTGTAAGTTAAGTGATCATGCTAGTGAAGATAAGTATGTTGTTGTTGTAGTATGGTGTGGAGTTTAACATACATTCTTCTCCCTTTTCCTTTCCTGCATCTGGGTTGTGAATCAGTTTTCTATGTTAGAGTCCTTTAACTTCGGAATGGATGATGCTTTTACTTGAAAAAAAATTGCTATAGCTTTATTTTTGAAAAACAAGCGTTGGTCATATTTGTTATCCCTGCTAGAAATACGCTGTCACGTTATTCATTGTCTTCAGATCCCTTGTTTATGAAACTAGTGTCTATTCCTTTTCTTCCCCTTTTCACATTCCTTATCCATGTCAAGTGCCTTTGCCTCTTTCCATGCTATAAAATTATAAACCTTTCTTCCTTCTCTGATACCTTATTTTTATTTTGGCAGAGGAGGTTCCGTCCTATGCTGCCGCAGATGTGAGGATTGTTGAATTGCAGGGAGAAGCTTTAAAGGTTCTCAAAGCTGTAGAAGCGGTAGTGGCTCACCTGAGGAAGTTTTTGGTTGATCATAGTGTTATTCCGCTTTTTGAGAAGACGGTAAGCTTAATTCCCACTGATGTCTGCTGGATTTTCATTCTTTGCATTGCTGTGTATTAATTACTGGATCGTGCATCCTTAGCATTCGACAATCTCACAAGAGCGCCAACCAGATACTACCTGGGCTGACAAGTCGTTACTGCATACTGCTTCTCAAACTGGAGTGAGCACTAATTACCCTCTCTCATCAAAGAGGGAGTCTTTGTTTCTTGATCGTGAAACTCAATTGGAATCACAACTCCCTTCTGCTGGAATTTCACTTTATGGAAAAGATCTTTCTATTTATGGAAAATATCCTTCTATTTATGGACAAGACCCTTCTGTTTACAGGCAAGGGTCTATTTATGGACAAGATCCTTCTCTTTCTTCTATCCGTTCTTCGGGAATTGGTCGTCCCGGTGCTCCTATTGTTACTCAGGTTGGTTGTTCTAGCTGTTTCATATTTTAGCTAAACTTCGTACTGCCTTGTAATGAGCTCATTTTGGTCTTCACAGCATGCACACACACAAGGATGGTCGAACTTGACTCTTAACTTTTATTTAAGTTAAATGGGGTCAACAGTGTTGTATATCTTGCTTTCTTAGAAGGATGCTGGGGGATCCTTAACTGTCTAGACCTTGATTTACTTAGCATCAGTAGAAATATACATGTCTTGTTTATAACTAGAGTCTGATGATACGCATATACAACTAAGGCTGTATGTCTTACCGAATGACTCTACTATTTGGAGTAAAAATTTCTTGATGTATGACGTCTTTAAAATTTGTTGTCAATTGGAAATACTAAAGTGTATCAGATTGCATCAGACCTGTGTCATGTGAGTCAATTTTTGCATTTATACAGTCTCGGTAATATTATTTTATCTGTTTCATTTTATAATCAGATTGCACAAACAATGCAAATTCCTCTATCTTATGCTGAGGACATTATTGGGGTTGAAGGGTCGAATATTGCATTCATTCGTCGCAGTAGCGGAGCCATCTTAACTGTGCAAGAGAGTAGGGGACTACCAGATGAAATTACTGTAGAAATAAAAGGCACCTCATCACAGGTTCAGATGGCTCAACAACTGATTCAGGTATGCTTCCCAATGAGTACTTCTTTCTAATATCGAGGAGGCAAGAAGCTATAAACAAAGTTTTTACTTATTTATTTATTTATTTTGTTTAATAAAGACCTGTTATGACTCTTTGAGATAATGAAAGATTAATTCATATGTTTTAGTTACAGAAGGTGAAATTTTTTCAAAAAAAAAAAAAAAAAAAAAAAAAAAAAAAAAATCTTGCATATTAGCATGCTGGTGGAGATGAATTTTTGGCAAGTTAGACACATTGAAGAATATGAAATTTCAACAGGGGGGAAAAGAGTGAATCCCGGCTCAGAAATTTTAAGAATACTTGGTATCTTATCTTGTGTGTTTTCAGGAGGTTATAAACAGTCGCAAGGAACCAGTTACAAGTAACTATGGCGTGATGGATACTGGATTGAGGTCATCCTACTCTCAGTTAGGTGCTCCATCCTACCCATCATCGTCACTACCCTCACAACCCTATGGCGGCAATTATGGATCGTCTGGTCCAGGAGGAGGCTACAGCATGTTTAGACTCTGAATTAATTGGTAAGCAAGGACTAATGGTGGCTTTTCTGCTTTGACTTGAGTTATTTCCAAATGATTCTAATCAGTGAAAACATAATGTTGGAGGTAGTATTTATAAAGTTGCCAGAAGGGGTCGGGGTCCCGTTTTGTTATCTGAATCATCAGATTCGTTCTGTTGGTAGCTTTCCAAGGTAACTAAGGCTTGAAAGGGATATAGAAGACTGTAATGAAATAGTACTAATAGGGGTTTTCGTGTTTGCTTCATGAGCATTTGAATATTTATGTTTCATTTTTTCAACTTTATCAAACTTTGGATTTGTAATCCTGTTCTTGAATAAAAGCATTATTCTAGGCCAGTAACAAATTAAGAACTCCAGTTAATAAATTATCCATCACCACAAAAATTAAAAAATAAAATAAAATAAAATAATCCAGTTGTGGATATTCTACTTGTCTTCATGTATGGGATGAGACCAAGTACTAATATTTACTAAATTAAAGAAAGAATACAATTGTAATAATAATAATTTTATTGTAATACTCTTTATCTGAACTGTAATTTAAAATTAAATAAGATAATTAATTAAAAGGTACCCGAAAAAGCGAACAGATAGTTAATTTAAAGGATTCAGCTGGAACCATGAAGAGAATGACATATTGAAACTAATGTACATGAATACCTGTTTCTTAAAGTTAATGTTTTAGTCTCCACTGTTTTAAGGTGTTCAAAGAGATGCCCCCTTCGTCCGAGACTATTTCTCGGACCTTCGAGTAGAGTAGCGCTTGAACTCCTCGAGCGTTTTGAATTCAACAAGTTAAAAATAATGGAGAACAGTCGTTAACATGTCCAAAAATTTGGCTCTTTGAAACTTCCCTGCAAAGCAAATCCCTTCAGGAAAAAAATTAAAAAAAAAAAAAAGAAAAAAAAAAAGAAGAGGATGTGATGAACGGAGGAAACATCAGCCGTACGATCCCGTACAGCACAACAAAAATGTCAGGAGACGATTAACCCAAGGAAGCTCAAGAACCGAAATTTTGCAGGAGGATCACAAAAGTTGATATCCGCAGGGCTTAAAGATTCTGAGCTGGATGATCAATAAATCCAACAAAACAAGTTAAAATTATTACAAGTTTCTCAAATTTGCCAACATACAATCAAAATTCTCCCTGGGTGATTTTTATTGCGACAGTAAAACCAAGGATACATTGGCACATGTGGAGAGAAACTTGTACACATGATTATGCACACGGTCGTGTGCAGTATACCGTGGCATGGAAATCCTCACCGTCATCTGTATTTAGCTGGAAACGAACAACTATTAAATAAGTATTTTGTTGAGGAATTCCAATTAAACGACATAAAAATTCTTCAACAGCATAGATTGATAGATAAGACTGTTTGTAAAAAGAAACGCCTTGTTTGTTCATTTTCTCTCAAATCTTAGAACAATGCCGACATTTAATCTGTTTACGGACGTGCCGGTGGACGGAGTGGTGGCCTCTGACATCCTCAAGGACGCCACCAAAGCCGTTTCTAAAATCATTGGCAAACCGGAGTCCGTTAACTCTCTCTCTCTCTCTCTCTCTCTCTCTCTCTCTCTTCGCTGTCGTGTATCCCTTTTGTTCTTGCTGTTGGCATGCACATTAACCGTTCGATGAAAGTACTCAATGAATAGTAATGTTTTGTTTCCCATGCGATTCAATAATGTATTGGTGTTGGGTATTTATGTTTCTGTTTGGTTCCGTGTTCTTCAGTATGTGATGATTTTGCTCAACGGGACTCTGCCGATTGCATTTGCCGGTACAGAAGAGCCAGCTGTGTATGCAGAATTGATCTCCATTGGGAGCATTGGACCGGGTGTTAACGGGAAACTGAGTTCAACCATTGCACAAGTTCTGGAAAATAAGCTCTCCATTGATAGCTCCCGCTCATATATCAAATTTTATGACGTTGAGGTGAGCCCATTTACTTGATTTGTTGTATTGGATTGCCGAATTTCGCAGCTGCACTCTACCAGTATAGTAGAAATGTAGAATACTACTCTTCGTATTGCATAGCAACATGAATTACCAGTGGGACTTCTGGTTCTCGTGGTAGAGCAATTTATCTCCACATCCATGCATAATTCCATATTGTGCTTCCCCTTCTCCGGAATCAAACGAAAAGAGGGGAATAAATAATAACGCTGTAACCCTCCCCGTACACTAACGGGGGGAGGAGGAGGTGCCATGTCTCACAAAGGGCAAAACCACCATACTAGAAGGGGACCGGTTCTGAGAAGCTTTACCAGATTAACTCTTGTATTTTCATTTGTCGTAGTGAAATTACGCTTAGTTAAGGTAGGTAAAGTTTAGTAGTAAACAGGCCTTTCAATACATAGTTCGACTAAAACAAATATCATCCGATGTTGATTTATTACTAACGAGTCTGTATTATGCTGCAGCGGTCCTTCTTCGGGTTCAACGGCTCAACATTTTGATCACCGCTCTTCTTTTGTTAATATTTTCATCAAGTTCTGAATGCTGATGCTGGCAAATGGCCTTGTTAGTTGTTTCATCCCTCAGTTGCAATTTTGTTGTTTTATTAGATGAAACAAGTCTTCGTGTTTAAAATTTCAAACGACGATATACCTATTATCAAAGCATAGAGGATGCGTTCACGTGCGTTTTTAAATTTTTTTTCACATTTTTCACAAATTGTAAATTAACTATTATGAATTTTTTAATGTGCTTTGGTACTTTTAAATTGCTTTGGTGTTTTAATTTTCTTTGGAATTTTTTAATCTCACTTGCGTGTCTATAGCTATTATAGTAACTAGTAAGGTTTTTTAGTACTTTAAAATTATCAAACTAATTTTTTTTTCTTAAAAGTTGAAACGGGTTAACCGTGTGTAAATCTGTTGTTAACGTGTTCTTAACGGGTAACCTAATAACTCCCCAATTAGTTAACGTGTTGGCTGAAACCTATTATTTTTTGTGTCATTTCGTGTTGGGTGATCGGGTAGTGCAAGAAATTGTGAGGTCTAATTGTTGCAATATACTCTTGAAAGATTTTAAAATTTTAGTAAGTTTTATGACACTATTCTCGTAATATACAAAAATTTGTAGAATTTTCATAATGTCTGTCAAAGGTAATATTAAATTCCATGTGTATGTGTTACAATTTTTATCATTTTACACTAATCCATACTAGGGGGAAGAAAAATAGGTTGAACTCGGAATACAGCAAGTTGAAGAGGAAGATTTTAGAAACTAAGACAATCCAGCATTCGCTTATTTGTTTTACAATTAATATCGAATTAGTTGTAAATATTTTGTATACTAACCAGCTTCATGGAAAATAACCTAGATTCTTGTGTATTACTTAAACCTTTACAGGAACACAACAGACTATTGTCATTCATTCCTAATAAAATTTGATACTTCCCAAGAAGAATACATACTTCGCGAGTTGCGTCTTGAGTGGGTTGTCGCACCACCGTTGTGGGCGGGTCGCTAACGTTGTTGTGAATCCAATCGTATCCAGTTGAGTTAGTCCACAACAAATAATAGAAAGAAAAAAAATAACCCAACCTATCCAATCTAATCCTAGCTTAAGCATGCATAACACAAAATCCTATCATGTCTAGCCCACCAAATGTGCCCTGAGGTTATAGGTAAACATTATTTCAGAAAAGAAAAAAAAGTTATACGTAAACATATAAATAGAAGAATGTCGTGGCATAAGTTTGGAAAGAGAAAAGAGAGGATAATCGACAGAGAGAAGAAAGATAAAAAAGGGCTTGAGTAATTATATGTGCTGATATTTCTTATGTTTTGTGCCTTTATTTATATTAATAAGGGAGAGAGAAACTTGCTCTCCAAGTAATATAAACACTAATAAGAAATATCTTCTATATTTTATAGGATTCCTATACATAATCTACTACCATTTACACAATCACACGTGATAAATACAACATTCCCTCTTGAGTGTGTAAATACTTAAGTAGTATGCGCATCAAATCTTCAGGCAAATGTTGAAGTAGTTGATGAAGTCATCTCGTCTAGTCGGCACAAGTAGCAATCATGAGTCTCAAATAGGGGTTGCATATAAGAGTAAGTCTCTCCAAAACCTAACTATGGTAAACCTAAAGGGAAAAAAACCCATAATATAAGGAGAAAAATGTGAGCTGATGCAAAATGTGGATACTTTACTTTTTCAGGATATAAGCAGCAAGAAAAATGCACACAAGGGTATGACCATCCCAATGTGAGTGTCTTGTCAAAATCTCGTTAGGTTAGCAAAAACCAAGTGGAAAAAATACTTCAGAACAAAGGGAGAAATAGTACATTAAGGTCAAGTAAGTATACTTCAGAACACTCCTCTTAAGTTCGACAAAACTCTCCTTCAGAATTACAAGTGTTGCAAATGAGATAGTTACACATACCAATTCCTCAGACAAGCTTTATGAAAGGTGAGTAGGATTCTCTTCTTCAAATCTCTGCCCTTATTTCCTCCCTTATTTAAATGGTTATGTTTAAATCATGTCAACATAAATTATTTTATATACTATTTCTGAAACTGAACCAAAATAACTCACACCATTTTTGGAATGGAACAAAATAAACACTATTTCTAAAACTATAGCAAAATAATGGACATTATTTGTCAAATTGAACCAAAATAATCCACATTATTTCTGAAACTACATCAAAATTACACATTATTTCTAAAAACTAAACCAAAATAACCCACACTGTTTTTGGAAGGGAACAAAATAAACACTATTTCTGGAATTATCACAAAATAACCATACTATTTCTAAAACTGAACCTAATTAACACACACTATTTCTAAAATTACAGCAAATTGACCACACTATTTTTGAAACTACACCAAAATAACTTACACTATTTCTAAAACTGAACCAAAATAGGCCACTGTAACAGCCCGTCCCGAATTAATTGTACCGTAGGTGTGAAATGATGATTTTGCCCTTGAGTGGGTATTTGTCATTTTGGGTGGTTGTTGTGTTGTTTGGCTGGTTGCATCTGGACCACACACATACTCTCATCCTCATCTCCTTCCCCCGTATACCTACTCTATCTCGAACACTTTCTCTATCTCTTTCTCTTCTTCTTCCTTGTACGGACGAGACCCAAATCCCGTGCAAACGTCACTAATCAAGGTGGAAAATTATACCTTTGTGTTCGTGAGGACCATACGAGTTCAACCATACCAATTTCAGGTAAGGAATCCTTTGATTTCACGTCGAACCAGGAATCTTCGATTTGGTCACTGTTCATGCACACGTGGAATGTTGTTTTTCAGGGAATTTGAAGCTTATAGGAAGCTTAGTGAGGTTCTTAGGAAGCTCGGGGTGGTTCGTTGGAAGGTTTTGGACGTCGGGATCGTGAGTTGCAAGTTTGACCGATTTTTCTTGAATTTTTCCGGCGAGATCCTATGATCTTTGAGGTTTCAAACAGGTATAACGTTGTTCTACTCATCTCCAGCTTTCCATTGGTGCAAATTTCATTGAAATTGGTGAAGAATCGAGTGAGAAACGAAGGTTTTAAGTTTTTCCAGGAATATTCCATCAGTTTGGACAAAATATTCTGAGGCAGTCAGTCAGATTTAACGAATTCCGTTAGGGTTTAACAGAATATTCCTGACGACATTAACTGACGCCGTTAGTGTGCTTGGCACGTGGCCACACGTGGGGGACGCGTAGGTCCGTGCACTCACCGGCGTGTGGCGGCGCATGGAGCATCGGAAAATTATTTTAAAAATATGGGGATGTTTGTGAGGTTGAGTAGATCACGTTGGTGTATTCACACACCCCATTTGAGCATTGTATGAGAAGTTATTACCTAGTTTTGGTTATGTGCTTTAAATTGACGTTTTTATAGTTGTTTTGCATATAGGTGAGACTTATCTTGAGGACGAGCGCAGTCACTCGAGACAAGGGGGTTACAACTTACAACCGTTCCACATACCAGTGAGTAGGCTTTTGGTTTTCCGTATATACCTATATACTTGTGGTTTTTCCCAGAAAATGATATGGAATGTTTATATGTTTTAAAATGCCATGCTCAGTGTGTGCCTATTTATTTATGCATAAGTAGTTGCATATATGTATGTTTGGTGTTGCGGACGCACAGGTAAGTGCCAGGTAAGTTATAGTTTACAGTTGTGACGTAGTAGTTATGTGTTGTGCATAGAGAGCTCATAACCTGCACCCCGGTGTTAGTGCTCCTGCCCAGAGTAGGGCATAGTCCTTCACGTGATGTTCACCTCCTGCACCACACGCTCATCTTGGATCCAAGTTAGGTGCACATTCCTGTGTTACAGACCATTATAGGTGGTTCCGACTCGTAGATGACCCGCGATTATTCGCTCAGTCTTCACGTGATTGTAGCACTTGAGCGTATTTATTTACACCCAGTCCTGTCGTATAGACCACTTTCGGTGGTTTCGACTTATGTGCAGGTATAGTTAGTGAGTTGGGGATTTGAGCTCTAGATTCAGCCGTACAGGTCACGTTAGGTGACTCCGGCTGACATATTACTTGCATTGATTGACATTACCTGGGTTACTTACATTTTATGTGGAGGCATTCGACATGGCATATTTCTGAGCATATTTTCGATATATGTGTATATTCTATTTTCTGGGAAACTATACAGGTTTTACGGCAAGGGGTTAGAACTTTTGATAGTGAAATGATTTTGAAAAGCTTTGTTTTTGCCCACTCACTTTCTGTTTTGCGCCCCTCCAAGTTCTAATTTGGATTGCTCTTTTGGTGGTTTACGAGGAATCCACGACATATCTGGTAGATTATCACCAGTGTAGGACCACCTCTGGGTGTGTTTAGTTAGTATTATTCTTCTGGACTGCACTTAGGCTTTCTGTGCCTTGAATATTGTCTTTCACACTTGCACTTGTACGTTAACTACATTGTTTAGTAGTTTGGTTTTTATTTATTCGTACTTTTATTATTATATTTTGCTTCCGCACTGTGCACATGGCTACGTCACCCTCACGTGACGGCCAACACGCCTTGATTTTGGTCGGGGTGTGTCAACCACATTATTTATAAAATTACAGCAAAATAACCAACACTATTTCTAATTTTGAATCAAAATAATCGACACTATTTTTGGAACTACAATAGTGATAGAGGTATTTGTTGATTTACCCTCTAAACTTGTATAGAACTGCCAATTTCCTTCCTGAATTTTAATTTTAGCCGATTACCCCATTGAACTTGTATAATTAGCCAATTCCCCCTTGAACTTTACTTTTAGCAGATTACCCCTCTGAACTTTTATAAATAGCAAATTTTCCCCTTGGCGTTAGATTTTGAAAATTTTCATTCAAATTTTCATCCATTTAATTTTCCATCCTTTTTGCCCTCATACATTTGTCATGTGTTATTTATGTGATCTTGATAATTTTAAAAATTTGATGCCGGAGGGGGGTGGGTGGGTGGGGAATTGGATATTTATAAAAGTTCAGGGGGTAATCGGTTAAAATTAAAGTTCAAGGGGAAAATTGGCTGATTATAAAAGACCAAGGGATTAATCGGCTAAAATTAAAGTTCAGGGGGAAAACTGGCAGCTCCATACAAGTTCGGGAGGCAAATTGACAAATATGCCATAGATAATACCAATGTTCAGTTTAAGAAATAGTCATTGTCCAGTTCTACAAATAATCAGTGTTTAATTCTAGAAAAAGTGGTAGTGGCAGTGCTCACTGCTCAGTTTTTAAAATAGTGGTAATGTTCAATTTGAAGATTTTACATTTTGGAGACTTTTCATTTGTTTATAATTGATAACTTTGTTTACTTATGGAAATATTTTAGCTATTTGATCATTTTTTTCCTTGAAGAATCTCAAAGTATCAAATTTGTAGAGTTACCAAAGAAAAAGTAAACATGACATAAGTTGAAGGGGTTACTTGTAGTTAATAAAAAACTGTACTAGGTAGAAAAGGTGAGATAAGAAGAAATAAATAAATTCAAACAAAAAGTCAAAACAGATTGGAGAAAAAGAAACCTTCCATATAAGTAATATTTGAAAAAGTAGTATTTTTAGTTTTTGGGAATTGGGTAAAGGAAAAATGAAAGTGGGAATGGTGGATGTCAGAAAGGGAAAATGGAAGTGGGGATGGTGGACAACAGTTCATCACTTTCATCTTTACTACGATAACGGGCTTGGGTAGTTTTCGTTTGGGGCAAGTTTGGAATTTTCTTTTTTATTGTGTTGGGCTTTTAATTCGGCCCATGAGTATTTGTGTTTGTAGGGTCTATTTAAGAATAGTTTTGTTCCTATGATGAATTTTTAATCATTTTTGGTTTAATAATAGTTTAATTTAATTTTTTTTTATTAAATTAAAGTTACTCCAAGTTGTTTTCATTAATCATTATTTTTTTCTTCTTAAAAACAATAATTTAGTCAATACTATCTGATGACAAATTATTCTATTCAATTGAAATAGTCAGTGAAAGCTCCCTTGTTTAAACTTACGAGTATGAAAACAAACTTCCAGACACTTAAAAAACGCTCTCTCTCTCTAATAAGTCTCCCCTTTTTCTCTCTCTAAAATTCTCTTTGTGAAAGACTCCCAACAACTTAGCCACCGGCCCCAGCCTTTGGCTGAGGCATCGTCCCTTCCTTCCTTCTTTTCTTCTTTTTGTCCCTCTTCTCCTTTTTCTCTTAAGTTTTCTCAGGTTCTCTTTCCTTTGCACTTTCCTTCTTTTCCTTCCCCTCATCTCCTCTACTCCTCCCCCTCCCTGCTTCCCTCCTCCTCTTCCTTCATATTTTCTAGTTTTCTCCCTTCCTTTTTAATTCTTGGTTCTCCCTTGAGTTTAATCTCAGTTTAGCTTGAGTTGAGTCTCAACTATCCGGGGCATCTTACCCCTTATCCGGCGTTTTTCGCCTGCTTTTACTGCTTTCTGTCTTTTATTTTCCTTCCTCCCCCTCCCTAGTTGTGATACTTCATCCCCATCCCACCATGTGCTCGGATCGGCAGGTTCTGATTAGAAATTGGATATCATATCCACTTCCCCTTCTCCAACCGGCATGCTAGATCTCCATCGAGGCCAAGTGTTGGATATTTTACGTACCCCTTAGCCTCACCTTCTTCCCATATGTTACTTTGTTTGTATATATTTGCAAGGGTTCGTGAAGGAGACTTGGATCCGATGTCTACTTTCTCAATTCGGAGTTTGGTTCCAAGGATGTGACAACGGTGGCGATGTGGTTTTTGCTACTGGAGATTAGGGTTTTTTATTGTCTATTTTCTGCTGCCTTCGGGCCTAAGCTTGTGTGAGCCTCTCGTTATATCTTGGATTGTTGCTCTCATTTTACTTGGACCTTTTACTTTCTTTGTAGATGTTTATCCGATTCTTTTTGGACCTTATACTAGTTTTTATTATAATTGAAGTCTTCGTGATAAAAAAAAAAAAAAAAAAAAAAAAGGGGCGTCCAGGCACTTTTAGTGTTCTTTTTGTTCTTCACTGCATACATAAAAACCCCAAAGTTCAAACTCACAGCACTCATCGTACCAAACAAGCTTAAAAAAAAAATGGCTACCGACGAGACCAAGTTCAGCGTGCTCTGCAGCCTCTTCAACTGGATGCAGAAATCCAAAACCTCAACCCTAAAGCGCTCCAAATTCCGCAAATTTCTCGACAATTTCTGCAAACCCGCCGATTACTTCAGCTCCATTCGCCTTATTCTTCCCAGCCTCGACCGCGAGCGCGGCTCCTACGGCCTCAAGGAGTCCGTGCTTGCCACCTGCCTCATCGACGCCCTTGGCATCGCCAGAGACTCCGAGGATGCTCTCCGCCTAATTAATTGGCGCAAGGGTGGCGCCAAGACCGGCGCCAATGCCGGGAACTTCTCCCTCGTGGCGGCGGAGGTAACGGTTTTCAGGTTTATTCTGAAATTGCATTTCTTTCTGTGTGTGGAATTTTTGTGGGTTCTGTTTGTTTCGTTTCATTTTGGGATTTTGGCTCCTGGGTCGGTGGAATTTTGTGTTTCTTGTATTTGGGGTTTGGCGAGGTATGTTTTTTATATAATTTCTGAATTTTCTGATGGTTTGTTGTTCATATGAGTTAATATGTATGAAGTTGAACAAATGAAACCAACAAGAATGATTTTCCAAATGACTTGCAGTAAATTTTACATGCAGTAAATTATTATGAGTTGATTTTCCACTTTGGTGGCTCATTGTAGTTTACCTTGGTGCATGGTTCCGGAGTTTTATGTTTATAACTTGTTTTCCATTCGCTATTTGTGAATCAGGTGTTGCAACGTAGACAGGGTTTGAGTTCAGGTGGACTAACAATCAAGGAGTTAAATGACTTGCTTGATCGTTTAGCTTCGAGTGAAAACAGGTATACTACTACAATGCTTCTTTCCGAATTTGTAATAGGACCTTGTAAATGCTTAATATCAATTACAAGGCATCAAGTGAGCAAGTTTGTATAGATATGAGATAAACATTAATATAGCAAGTCTGTGGTTGCAACTTACCATATTCCCTGCTCGCTTTACGTTTATTGTATGAAGACAGTATTTTTTCGCAATCTGTCTGGTGCAACTTAAATGACACAACCATGTCAACAGGGCAGAGAAGACTTCAGTTCTTTCGACCTTGATAAACAAGACAAATGCACAGGAAATGAAGTGGATTGTCATGATCATTCTTAAAGGTATTGTCTACAAATTTCATGATATGTTTTTTTAGGTATCTATTCATTTAAGTTTCCAATTTTTTATGTTCTTATATCTCCTGTAGATCTGAAGCTGGGAACTAGTGAAAAGAGCATCTTTCACGAATTTCATCCAGATGCTGAAGATTTGTTTAATGTCACATGCGACTTGAAATTGGTCTGTGAAAAGCTCAGTGATAGAAATCAGCGCCATAAACGCCAGGTCTCTAATTAAATCTGAAACAATTTTTTATATCTCTTTGAACATTTCATGGTTTAGCAACATTATTTAGGCATGTTCCTAATATTTACTACTCACTAGTTGAAGCTACTAGGACAAAATTATTTGAAGCTATTGTTGCATGCCAAAGATATAAAAACGGCTTTTCATTTTGGGAGTTGCTTGTGAAGACATGTCTTACGAAGCTCTTTCTGATCTTATAAATGTCAAAATGCTTTTTAGTTTTTTTTCTTTCCGCCAAAATGTTCATATGTATCCAAAAGATACAGCTTATGAATTAAGAACAGTACTTTGTATCAAACTGCAGGACATTGAAGTTGGAAAAGCTGTGCGCCCACAACTAGCTATGAGAGTTGGTGATGCAAATATTGCATGGAAAAAGGTTTCATATAATAGAAACACAAATTACTCACACGTACATGTTTGCATAAATGGTGATTCTGTGTCATATCTTTCTTATTTTCTTCCCCTGCATCCACAGTTTCATGGTAAGGAAGTGGTTGTTGAGTGTAAATTTGATGGCGATCGCATCCAAATTCATAAGAACGGAAGTGAAGTACATTACTTCTCAAGGTAGAGGAAAATTTAACCTGTAATCCCAAACCTTACTATCAATTTCTTTCTTATTTACTTATCTCTTCAATCTTTATCTTGGAAATGTTTTATTTTATTCTCATGGGCATTCTTTAATTGTAATTACAAATTACTTTATTTGATTGCAAAGTTTAGGCTCAAAATATGGTAGGATTACTCAAATAAGAGAATTTGGTTTTCCTTCTGAAATTATGCAAAGCTTGGGTCGTTGTCATATCAGTGATTCCTTAAGCAAAAGTATTTGAGAACTTAACTCAATATGTTTCCCTTGCGCAGGAATTTTCTTGAGCACTCTGAATACGCACATGCAATGTCAGACATTATCGTAGAAAATGTGCTGGCTGATAGGTAATATCTATGTCAAATTGTCAAGAGCCTTGATATTTTTTGGCTGCATTTGTCTTATTTTCTTGTGTCCCTAATATAAATATACACTAAATATGACATGTCTTGCTCTGTTGCCCTTTTCTGTTCTTTATTGCTTTTTTTTTTTTTTTTTTTTTTTTTTTAGTTTTAAAGGATAAGCCACCGCATAAGGCCTGGTAAGGGCCCTCTTTTATCCACTATTACTAAAACCATCTTAATGCCCCCACTTGGGTTACAAGCTCACGTGAGAGAGCTCGGCTGTTCTTTTATTGCTTTGTTTGTCGATGTGAGGTATCTTGATAAAGTACTCTGTAATACAGATAATCTTCTTTCATATGTCTGCATAGATTTTGTGTGAATGGACAGAATGAATTGGAGAAAGAGCGAGAAGAAAAAAATTTGTGGGAAAAATGGGCTGGAGTGATTAGTTAAGAGACACATTTGTTATGAAAAAACAGATGTGCACTGGAAAGATGTACAAACCCCTTATGCTTGCAGTAATCCTTAGCAGAAGGAAAAAACAAAGAAAGACCCTCAAACCTCACCCCTCAAGTTGCTTTAGTATACCATTAATAAACAACTAGTTATGCATATAGGTTGTACTAATTTGTAATAATCTGGTCAGGCATATAGGTAATACCAACTTTTGTCTTTCAATTGTGATTGAAGGTGTCTTTGTCTGTTTTTGTGGGATAACCATACTTAAATCAGTCAAATGGAAAACATCCCCTTTTCTTCCATCACAAGGATTGGGATTCATCTCAATTTTAGAAAGCTACGTTCTCTCAAAGGCTTTACTGTTCCTTGTTAGCGAGCACCAAAAGATGCCCGAAGTGGCACCTTTATTTGTACCCTAATTTGTTAACCAATCAATATGTGTGAGCACTATCTTTTGCAATATTTGCGTGAAAACTAGGTATTAACATAGGCGTTTGGTTTAACAAGCTATGTATCATTTAGAGTCTAACCCCATACATATTTGTATGAGAAAACGCACACAGTTGGTGTTTTGTTTAATCTTTTGTATTACCTTAAGCCATTATACATTCTTCCCTGGCAATATTGGCAGGTGTATTCTTGATGGTGAGATGTTGGTCTGGGACACATCTTCTAATCGTTTTGCTGAGTTTGGTTCAAATCAAGAAATAGGTTTTCTTTTTGTTCTTTTTTTCTTTTTCGTGATTAAATTTTTCTTGTTATTATCTTTTGACTCTTTTTGCCTTGCTTGGATTGGCTTTAATATTTTTTTTTTCTCCTTGTTTTACTTTACAGCCAAGGCAGCAAGGGACGGGATTGACAGTGATAGACAGGTTTTCTTTATAATATTCTTTTTTTATTTTCGTAAACTATGAAGTTCAAGTCCAGCTTATGCTGCCTCCCATCCTCATGCAGTTGTGCTGTATCCTTTTTGGTCTGACCTTACTCAAAGTTGAAGTCCAGGTCCAGCTTTTCGAAGCTTTTCTGTTTGATTGGTGGTGAGAATTTGTAAGATTTTTGACTTCCCTATGGAACTTGTTCTTTAGCTTGGGACTTTCATCACTTGGGATGTGTGCATAAACATTGTAACCGAACACCCTGAGTTGGGAGTTGTCCACACCTCTTCTGCACTCCCAAAACCGAGAATTGTAGATGGTGACCTGTTAATCAAGTAACTTGCATGATTAACAGTCTCTGCCCAATAACCATCAGGCAATCCTGCATGATAACACATGTTTCTATCTCTTTCTATGTGAGTTCTGTTCACTCTCTCAACATATCTTATTTTATTGGGGATTCTTCTTTACTGTCCCCACTTAGTGGGAAAAGGCTTTGTTGTTGTTGTTGATTCTTCTTTACTGTGAAGTGTCTCGTGATGCCTTCCGGCTTACAGTAGTCACAAATTCCTTGCTTGTATGCCCACCTCCGTTGTCACTTCTCATGTACTTGATGTTTCTTCCAGTTTGATGCTTGGTTTGTGTCTTCCATTCCTTGAACTTTGCAAAAACCGTGGATTTATGCTCCATGAAATAAACCCAAACTTTTTTAGAAAAAATCACCCATAAAAGTAACATAATACCTACATCCACCCTTAGAGTTTGTCGGCGCAAGGGCCTAGATGTCTGAGTGAATATAGTTGAGTTGCTCCATGCTTCAGTTATCTGCACTGATACTTGCGAACAATACCTTCCTTTGCTTTTTGAGAATGCAGTACTTATAAAATTCCAGTTTGCAAAGTGACACGCCTTTTAGCAGGCCTCGCTTATGTAATTCTTGCAAACCTGATGTGCCCTAGCTTGTGATGCCAGAGTTTAGTCTTGTCTTCTGTACTCTGCTTGGTACAAACAGCTGCTCCCCCAACTATGGTAGTCTTGATAAGCTTTTATAACACATTGTGTTGTATGTCAGCCTTCATTACCACCAGTGACCTTTGGTAACCTTGAGTTTTCATGCTTCAGAGCCAAACCCATACCTGGCTTTGTCTAAAGTACCCAAGGATATCAAATTCTGCTTGAATCTAAGAACATATGTGACATTCCTTAAAGTTTGTATCACCCCCATGAAACATATTGATCTTGACAGCGAATCATCCCCCTTATAAAACATGGTGAATCATCCCCCATTAAAACTTCTCCACTGCTGACCTCCTTGTAGTTATCAAATTCTTTTACCGAACACATATGGAATGTACAAACCTTGCAGTTCCCCATCACTCTCCGTTTAAGTGATTGCAATAGCTGAACCTAAGCTTCCTTCTTCTTCCTAATTTTGCAGTTCTGTTCCAATGATCGGCAAGAAGGAACCTTCCTTCTTTTCCTTTTTCTTCATGGATTTCGATCCACCCTTGTTGCTGTTCTTCTATTCCTTTGTCATTTCCCACCCCTCTCCTTGCCTTTGCATAAAGGCCTTGAGAGCTTTCAGTTATATCATCTAGTTTAGCATATAAATGAAAGGCTTGAATTGTGTCCTCAAGCTGCAGGATCTCCTTAGAGTTGTACAAAAGTGCTTGAAAGATGAGGGTAGAGACATCAAGATGGTAGCCATATCATCATCTTTCTAAGTTTCTTCAACCTTTTGAAGATTGACTATGCAATTTTGGAACTTGCATGCAAGATATTCAATTTCACCTCCTTCCGGTCGAAGCCCGAATTTCATCCTCGAGAAACAGTTTGTTGGACACAGTTTTGCCCAGATAAACCTGCAACAACTTGTCCCATGCTTGCTTAGCATTTAGCAGTCATCGTTTCTGAAATGTGGGACTTGATTGATTTTGTGAGATGATCTCGATGGAACTCTTGGCCTTCCTGAAAGTCATGGTCGATGCCGCTTCTATCATGGTCGAAGGCTTCTCATTGAGGAGTGCATCGTCCAACTCTTGCTAATTTCTCATCATCCTTTGTTAGTATGTGAAATCATCCTTGCCATCAAAAGGTTGTAATGCAGGCCTTAAGCTTCCTAGGTCCGCGAACTCCTTTCTTTTGACATCGCAAAACACCTCGAACCAAGCTCTTGATACCAATTGTAAGATTTTCGTCTCCCCTATGGAACTTGTTCTTTGATGTATCCGACAATCGACTAAACTTAGCAAAAATAGAGAATAATTAGAATGCACAAGATATATTTTGGTTCGGCAGAACTTTTGCCTACGTCTAATCGTGATTTCTCTTTGAATCAATAATAGAGCATGCAATGCTTTTGTAAACCCTAGGACTAATCCCTCCGACTTCTCTTGACTGTCTCTTATTCTCTGCTCCTTGCCACACCCTATTTATAAGTATAGGATGCGGTTTACACGCCTATTTTCTGATTAAGTCTCCTATGCTATTTGGGAGAGGAAAGTATATTTACGTTCCTATGCCATTTATACTTTTAGGATTCCCAATCTAATTGTACAAGAAAACTTAATTTTTTCGTAATCCTTGTAGGACAAGAATATGTGTGCCTTTAGCTTTCCTAATACAATTCTAAAGAAAATAGGACACTAATATTGACGAGCCAATTCCTAACAAGATTATCACTGAATCCACAAATAAAAAATGTGGAGGACAATTATGAAAATGTTAATTATGTGTACCTTGACATGAGATTATCTAGATGTTGCATTCGATATCCTCTATGTTGGAGATACTAGTGTGATTCACCAGAGCTTGAAGGAACGACATGAGCTTCTCCAGAAAGTTGTGAATCCATTGAAGGGTTGTTTAGAGATTTTAGTACCCAATCGTGGTCTTAACGCTCACCGTAATGAAGGTAAAAATGCTTTTAGAGATTTCAGAATTTGTTTATATGTTTGTTTTTCAAGCCAGTACAAATCAGTGGATTTTGCAAATTTAATTGGCATTTTTATATTTTCATTTGCTTGCTACTGAGTTGATTTATGTACGTAAACTTGCTATGTGATTCATCTGGGTTTGGAAAATTTTCATTCACGTAAAAGGTATTTTCTACGAAATATGTAACAAAAGAAAGATGAAATACACAATTAATGACTAGATGCCCGTCATTGTTGTCTGATATTATAATGCTGATTTAGTAGGTTCTTCTCTCCACTACTGGTAATTCTTCGCATAGAAACATAGTATATTTTTTTTCTTCTGGAAAGCTAATCATTCCTGCAAAATAGTTTAATATATTTACCACTTGATCAGTCTCTTGTGATGGGAATGCAGGGGAACCTTGCTGGTCGCTTATTGCTAGTAATGTGGATGATGTTGAGAAGTTTTTCAAAGATACCATCGAAAATAGGTCAGATTTCCAAGTATTATAAGGCCAACTGAATAGCAAGTGGTTTCTTTTTATCATATAAGATTGATTTTAATTTCCTCTACTGTCTAATTCCTTGTTCCATTTTCTTTTCTTCTCTTTTGTATTGCTATGCTGATTAAAAAAAGGTCCGAGTAAAGTGACTCAGGTTAACTATTGTAGCTCGTATAGGAGTAACATGAGGGTGCATTAGGAACTATTGATAGAAACATGCAATGATTGTTCTGATGTATCATGTGTCTTTAAATGCAAAAATCAAATAATCTATGTGGTGGAACAATAGGAATAATGTGAAGGACATTTATGAGAAGGCCTCAATAGGAATAACGTGAATGACATTTATGAGAAGGCCTTAATAGCATCTTGTCATATACATTAATGGGTAGGTAGAAACATGAGGCCTTCTCGTAAATGTCTACTGAGTTGTAGTAGTTATATACATTATCTGCAGTCGATCCTACATGCTATTTAGGCTTTCTCATAAAGTCTATTGAGTTGTGGGTAAAGGCTGGATACATTATCCATACATCCTTCCACATAGTTAGATGTCTCTGGCTTCATTGGTGCAAAAGATAAGACACTTTACACCTATGTTCCCCAGCCAAGTTTTGTGGGTTGTGGTTCCATCGGTTTATAACTCACTTGCATGTAGATATTGGACCACTCATGTGAAGACTGTAAATATAATACTATTATCTAATTGCATAAAGATGGTAATTTGGTCCCGTTGACAAGATCTTTTTGGTATGTTCTTAAGACATAGGGACATCAATGCATTTTCCTTTCAACTCTTTGAAACGTTGTTTCTTTCGTTTTGGAAGTGCAATGTCTGATGTTTGATCGTTATCTGTTAGCTCATTCTTAATTTGACCATGTCATTATTGCATTAAGCCCAGTAAAATTACAATATGCAGCATTAATACCCTTGGTTCAGGCCTTTCGGAGTATTTTATGTGAATTAGTTTTGAAACTATTTGGAGGTAGAAGCCTATAAAGAGAGGATTACACTATTCTGATGCAGTTGGTATTTCTTTAGATTGTTGGATGGAGAGATAGCAAAATCTTTGTAGACGATAGAGTGGAAGTGGATTTCCTATGGTAAAGCAGATTTTTGGCGTGTTTATGGGCATCAATGGAAAATAGATTTAGGGATATTCCTTTTATTGTATTTGAGTTTAATTAGGACCATTAGGCATTAATCTTAGGTTCATAATGCTTTTCTCGTAATTTCCATCATGTTTCCTAAGCATAAATGGAGATTTGGCCATCTTTTCTTGTACGTTGTTTTTCAGTTTCTATAAATTTTATAATCTTTCTCCATTTAATAGAAGAAATTTTACCACTAGCTCCAGATTTTTAGATTTGTAAAAGTGAGACTGGACCAATTTGTGGAGTTCCAATTGTTTCCCTGGACATAAACAACAAGAACTTAATCTTAGCAGCTACGGTTAAAAGTGATTTATTCGTACGCTTCTTGTAAATACCTTTAAAATCATAGAAACCTTCATATCGATGGTGTTGCACATGAGAAAAATATGAAACTAAGCCCTTTTCCCCATATTCTTATAGCGTCTAAATTCTTCATTCCAGAATCAATGTTGCGTTTAGTTCCAAATTGAGTTATTCATGGATATTTCTAATGCTTATTTATCATTTTTTCTTCCTGTTAGAGATGAGGGGATTGTTTTGAAGGACCTTGGTTCGAAATGGGAACCTAGTGATCGTAGTGGAAAATGGTTAAAATTAAAGCCTGACTACATTCGTGCAGGTTCTGATCTGGACGTTCTTATCATAGGTCTGTACTTTCTTTTTCTTAAATTCTTATACACGAAGAAATTTATTGGATTATTGTATCTGCCATGCTTTTTAGTTAAATGTTTGCATGCCTGTGTTTAGGAGGATACTATGGCTCTGGACGTCGTGGAGGGGTGGTCAGTTTGCAATCCTTGCTAATATACTAGTCTTTTCCCTTCCCACCCAATAAACATTGTGCACCTGTGTATATCATGTACTATCTTAGGGTCCTCAAATAAGTTTATATTCTTCGACCCTTGAGATCATATGCAGATGACTGAGATGTATTGCCATGAGGGCTATGAAACAAGATGTTATTTTAAGGACCCTAGGAGAGAAGAACCGGGTGCACCAATATATGTGTTTGAATTTTAGTTCATTTGATAAATTTCTCATATATTGCAGGTAGCTCAGTTCTTGGTGGGTCTTGCTGAGCGTCCGGTTTCAAATACATATCCTAGAAGGTAAGAATTATTCATTGGTTAGTTGATTTTCAGAGAATGATTAGCTTCAATATATGAAAATATTGTTTAGCATCTAATTTTTCTTGATTTGTTAATGATGCTTATGAGAATGTTTACCAAGCATTCTCTCATCTTTAGCGAGTATCATATTTTCCTCTCTCTCTCTCTCTCTCTCTCTCTCTCTCATACACGCACCTGCATGCATGTTTATACAGTGCCAACATGTATCTGTTGCGGTGTAAATTAATATTTTGGCAACTTGAGAAAGTATAAAAGAGGAGCATCTACGAGTTAATTTAAATGTGTTTGCTGGTACAATGTTTCTTTCTTTTGGTTGACCTTTATATATCTGGTTGGAATTTTACCTGGCTTGTTTTAGAGTTGATCTTGAATATGAATTTAGCTGACTTAGGGTTGGCTTTTTGCTAATATATTTGTTGGCTGATATTAATTGAAGAAGCAATCTTGACTAAAGATCAGACAAGTAATCCCATGTAATTAATAGAGTTGATTCTAAAGAGTAATGTAGATTGTAGGCTGTAGATTCATAGCAGTCATATTTAACTTATTATATTTGGTTTCACACTTGATCTAGATAGTTTGTATTGCTATATATATCCTCCAATTTGGAGAATAACATAATCAAGAGGAATTGATTTTAAACTATATTGATACTTAAAACAACTAACAAGCAATAGGTTGTGTAAGTGTCTCACATTGTTGCCTAAATCATTGTGCTTATTATGCTTGTTTGCACTCTGGGTAATTGAATGTTTCTAACTAGGTTTTCATATCGCAGGTTTGTATCCTTTTGCAGAGTGGGCACTGGACTTTCTGATGAAGAGATAGAAGCTGTTGCAACAAAATTAAAGCCGTATTTGAGGTATTTTGTTTTGTTATATGACTTAAAAACGCTGTGATAGCTCTGCAGGGGATTATTCGAAAAAATATCCAACGAGCCAGATGAAATGGCCATTGAAGCAATCAGAACACTATGTGCTGTGACTATTGCATTGATGGCCATGAAGCTTGTAAAATTGATATCTTTGGTGATTGTTTAGTGTAGTTTTGTAAGTTTAGGTCAGATCAGTTTAATTTCATTTATCATGAATTCTGTTAAGAAGTTGAGATAAGGCTTGGAGCCAACACCAATAGGACTTTTTTGGCTAATTACTGGTACAGGGAAATTTATATGGTGAAATACAATACCTTATTAAGCCCTTGGGTTTAGCCCAAAGTGGTGAGGGAGGGTGGGGAAATGGGTTAGGATCATTGTGATAGGTCAAGGGATCTATTCTTTCAATTGTTAAATATCGTTTTTATTTTTTTGGTAAAGAAAAGAAAATACTAGATCTTGTGTTGACAAATACTAGGTGTTAAGTGCTATTCTTTCCTTATCTGTGCAAAGTTGCAAATAAATTTTGATTCTCTCTCTTCTGTCAGGAAATATGAGTACCCAAAAAAGGCACCACCAAGTTTTTATCAAGTAACAGACAATTCTAAAGAGAGACCAGATGTTTGGGTTGAAAGCCCTGAGAAGTTAGTATGATTTTCTGAATAGGTCTGTGATGTATTCATTGTCAGCTTATAAATCAATCATCTTTTTCTTTTCCCCCTTTGTATTGCAGATCAATAATACTTTCTATAACGAGTGACATCAGAACTATAAAGTCTGAGGTGGGTCCTAACAGCTATAGTAACATTTGTGATTCATTTATTAATCAGATACTACATATAGATCTACTAGGAAGGCCAACGTATCTGTTTAGGTTCTATTTTGAGTTTGGTGATTTTATTGATCTATTAGCTGTGGCATTCTTGCAGGTTTTTGCTGCACCGTACAGCCTGAGATTTCCACGTATTGATCGTGTTAGATATGATAAACCTTGGCATGAATGCCTTGACGTGCAGTGTAAGAGGATCAAATTTATTCCAAATGCATCTTAGGATTCTAGCTTTACTTCGGCCACCAGTATATTTTCAATTTTCAGTACTAGGATTCCTCTCTATATTCTTAATTTCAGTATTCAAGGATGCAGTAGGCTCTTAATGGACACAAACTTTAAATTTTTGGTTGTTTGATTTTCCTCTTGCAGCATTTATAGAGCTTGTACAAGCAGGCAATGGGACCACACAAAGGGGGACGGATTATGGTGGTCTGCAGGATACTAAAAAGAGAAGCAAGAAGTCCCCTAGAAAGGAAGAGAAAAGAAATCTGTCTATTGTCCCCTCTCATTTTATTCAGACTGATGTTTCGGGCGTGAAGGAGGACACATTACTATTTTCAAATATGATGTTTTGTATCCTGTGAGATTATCGCTGAGTTATTTGCTTTATATCTGAGTCAAGTGATTGAAAAACGTTTCCTGATCTTTCTCAGTCTTTATTTTCATCACGTAATTTTTATTATTATTTTTTCCTATTGTATATGTTGTCAACTAGTTTTTCCTTGTGATGATACTTTCTCCATTTTGTACTTAACTCTTATTTCCATTAAGGGGTTTGGGTCGTGTATTAGCTGGATGAGAGATGATGTACATGTGTTTAGTAACCTGTAGACAAAAATTTAATAAAAGAAACGGCGAATACTATTTGTATGCATTTGGAATCTATATAGGCTTAACATTGGCTATTTTGAGCATGCCATATGATTGCATCCATTTATTCAGTGACTTCTAAAAATGTTCCATCTTTTCTGCCGTTTTGTTCTTAACTTCCCAGACTTTGTTAATGTGCCACCCGCTCATTCTCTTGATTCCTTGCACAAGCTTGTTGTTGAGAATGGGGGTACTTTCTCTATGAATTTAAATAATGCAGTTACACACTGTGTTGCAGCTGATGGCAAAGGTATCCCTCTCTCTCTCTCTCTCTCTCTCTCTCTCTCTCTCTCTCTATATATATATATATATATATATATATATATATATTTCATGACTTAGTTACATGCACACACAAGGACAATTTCTATTAGTTTTATTGATCCTAAGTTAGTTTGACAGGGATCAGGTATCAGGCAGCAAAGCGTCATGGAGATATCATTCATATCTCTTGGGTGTTGGATTGTTGTTCTCAAAAGAAACTCCTTCCATTACAGCCAAAGTTAGTGACAGTATCTAATCTATTTGTATTGAAAAGACATTGTAAAATCTGCCTCCTTTTCCGACTGTAAATGCTTTTATTTACTCTTCTTTTACTCGTGTAGGTACTATCTCTTCTTATCTGACTCTTCTAAGAAGAAGTTACAAGAAGAGATTGATGATTTTTCTGACTCGTACTACTGGGATCTTGACCTTGCGGAGATAAAGCAGGTATATACATAGAATTTTTAGTTTCTCTCATAACAGTGAATTGGCTGTATTATGTCTAATTTATTTAGTACTGGTTCTGATGGAGTTAACAGATAGAGTTTTTAACAGACAACGTGGTAATTATTTATTTCATTTTTTCAGCTTTTAAGCAACATTCATAGATCAGAGGACTCCAAAGTTGTTGACTATTACAAGAAAAAATACTGTCCGGTGGATAGATGGTCTCGCTTTCATGACTGCCGCATTTACTTTAAATCCTCAATTCATTCCTTGTAAGATCTGTTGGATACATTAAGCTTTCTTTACTAGGTTTTTCTTTTATTTCCTTTGTAATCAATTTTTTTTGTTAATTGCTTTCTGATTAATCTTTGGTTGAAGGAAGCCGGATTGGGAAGTTATCTTAGGACTCACACTGAGAAGGTTGAGGATTGAAGTTCTCAGGGGTGGTGGCAGAGTCACTGACAGTCTTGTTCAGGCGACCCATTTGGTAGTCTTGTCCGTGCAGGGTCCCGATGGATTTGAAACTTTATTACGAAGGTAACTATGGTTCATAATGTTGTGAGTCGTGACTGAAAGGAAGTATTCTTTAGTTCAGGATAATTGCTGGCATTTCCTGATAATAAGATATGTGGATCATTACTCGCAATCGAAGCATTATTAACCTATTTTATGATTCTTTGTCGAATTTGTTGAATGGTTATTTTCATCAATTTTGGAGGCTCGGTACCTCCAGTTTTCCCTTTTATTTATTTATTATTATTCAAATATGGGTGTGCAATCAATATAGTTTCGGTTCTCGTTGCTATGTCATGTGTAAGGATATTCACATCAATTAATGTGTTCATTCATTTGCTTTCCCTGAAAAGTCGTCAGATGTGCTTTTTTCTGGCATTACTAATTAATCAAGATTCATACAGTAATGGTGTCTCCATTTTAATATAAGTAATGTTTGTGTATTAGGATTTATTTATAATCAATTGAGTGGTGTCATTTCTTTCTCAACACAGCCATATGCATGTTCTCTTATAATAGGCTTAATAGCTAATGTGGCAGTAAAACAAAATATCATGTTAAGAAACAGGAAGATTATGGTTTTAGTTCTTTCTTTAAATCTACCGATGATCTATTACATCTTTTTCAATGATACTTTAAGGCTTTGTTAATGAGATTTTGATATTACCTTTGTAAGAGCATGAATTGTTTGTTCTGTTCTGTTTACAGTCCGCGACCTTTTCTCCTCTATCTTTTGAATTGCTCTCTCTGTTACAGTTTCACTGAAGGAGACAAACGATATCTGCATAGCAAAAGGTTGCATATTGTTGGATCTCAATGGTTGGAAGACTGCTTGGAAAGGGACCAAAGATTGCAAGAGGAAACATATAGCTTAAAACCCAATGGGTTGGAAGAATCCAACGTTGAAGAATGGTGAGTTCGATTATTTTAAAAATATGATTGCATTTTGGGTGTGGCATTCCACTGAGCTCAAACCATTTCCACTACCGCTGTTTCAGTTTCACTTATGGGATATTGGGCTATAAGTGTTGTCATAATAAACATAGAAAGTCAAGTTAGTTGATTTGAGTTATATAGAAGACAGATCACAAGCTTGTCCACAGGTATATATAACTTGAAGTTTCAGCCATATTTCAATTTGAGATTTAGGACATCGAAACTAACGGTCCCAGACGGGATCACCTATGTCACTTAAAACCCTTTCTTTAGAGAAAATAACAGCCTCAAATCCAGTCTCCCTTATTTCCTCTGGAAACATATCTTATTCTTTGCCAAGAACATCAAAATTCTTTCGCAAGTCCTTGCACACAGACACAGGTGATCCTTATTGGACTATAATCTTGAGGTGTTTATGAGTTGTACCTTTATTTATTTTTGACAGTGCAACTTCCTTGGGTGAAGGATGCTACTTGGTCGTTTAGCAGTGTCTCTGTCGGTATCTTTACAAAGGAAATAAATAAGACATAAAAACGGATTGCTAACGAATGTTGATTAAAGCTAGTTGTTGTGTAGTTGTTTTCGTCACTTATAGTGCTAGATTGTCATTCTTCGAAATCAACTGCTTAGAAAAAGTAAGCTGATAGGGAACAGGTGGCATGCGTATCAAAACTCCTCAAAACACGGGGAATCGTATTTGTTTTTTTATTTATTTGGTTCCTACCGTGAACACAGTACGAGGAACAAGTTTTACGGTGGATAACATTTCAGTTCTGCTTCTGTTTTGTGTAGGAAACATGACATGGGTCTAGAAGAAGCACCCTGCGATGTGGATGCGGTGGAAAACCACAATTCTTCTTTTCCTAACCGGAAAGGAAAAGAGATTGAAGTAAAAGCGGCTCCAGAAAACTGTAAGATGTTGGAGTCACCCGAGAGGGGAAGCAAAAGGAAAAGGGGAAGACCTGCTCGCACAAGCTTGAACAAAGGAAAATCAACTGTCAACCAAGCTAGAAGAGCACGGGCGCGTATTGGAAGGAAGCCAGCTAAAATATCTGGCAACGAGTCTGAAGAAGGTGGCTCTCATGACAGTACATCACTTGGGGAAGAGGTTGATCTGGGAGAAAGAATTCACGGAACGGTAGGTCAGGAAAGTACAGACATCCAAGAAAATGAAGCAATGAAAGATTCTGAATCGTTACGAAGAGGCAAAGCAGTTGAGCAAGATGTCGCCGAGGACATTAGAATTGAAGAGCCTTACAAGATTGCTGAAATCAAAATGAAGGAGAAACAAAACGTCCAAGAGAGTAAAAAACGGGAGGAACTTGAAGCTACGGCTGATCCTGTTGAAGCCATGTTGTTTGACATGATTCCAAGTCTTGGTATGAAAAAAGCTGAAACTACATATACGAGTACTCGAGATGAGAAACCAGCACCGGATCCGATACCGAATGCAGGACCTTCAAAGAAAAAGAAAGTTAGTTACAAGGATATTGCTAGTGAGCTGCTAAAGGATTGGTAAATTGATTTCTGCGTTAGGGTTGTCTCTTTTGTATGTAATGGATCCGGAGTTAATCGAACCTGAACCCAAACCAGCGGATGCACCCAATGTCGCGGAGTACCTAGGCGCCGATATGGTTCCCCCTTATGCCTAGAAATTCAGAGTATCCTCCATAATTGGCTTAAGGTGTCAAGGAGTATCCCAAGCCTTAGAGTCCCCTTCCACCTTTATGTTTCTAAAACCTTTGCGCCTGGCGTACAAAGATTTTTTTTCGTGCAAAACAACTCAAAACTCAACGAATAACACGCTAGTATCATGCAGGAGCTTACGCACAACGATTTCAGGTTCATCGGATTCGCCAAATTTCATTCGAGAAGGCTCATCGGATTCTAGAAAAAGGAAACAGGGTGCATGCAGGGGTTAGAACCACAAAAACTGGACTTGGAACCTCCACATTTCTTCTCCGGACGAAAACTACTCAAATCCACAGAAAGAACACCCCCAGCTGGCTTCGAGCTCGACGGTTCTCATTGGAGTTCGTCACCGGAGCTAGGCATGCATGCAGAGAGGACGCTAGGGTTGAGTCCCTTCCCGACCACCGATCACACATGCAAGCATACTATTGGGATCCTGAGGTCACGGGGATGCTAGAATGATGGTTTGGGGTTGGGTTGTTGAACGGAGAAGGGTGGTTGTGAGTGATGGCTCTCGGTGAACTTCGAGAGAGTGAGTGTTGCAGAGAAAGAGTTCAGAGCGAGAAGGAGACTAACATGAATGAGAGGAAGAGAGGGACCAAGAGTGGGTTTAATCCCACTTAGTAATTTCCTATGTGAAATTACAAAAGTGCCCTCCATCGCTTTGAGTTTACCATTCAACCCTCGTAACTCCGATCTTCACTCACACGCTCATGAGTACGAAAACAATTAAAGAAACCAAGAAAATATGAGAAATTGAAATTTAAGCTCAAGGCTTGATATTTACTCAAGACATCCAGCTAGGGGTATTTTAATCATTTCACAAGGTTCAAGAATAAAATACAGTATTCTAAGATACGGGTTGTAACAAAACTCATGAAAACATAGTCTTTCATTTCGTCTCACACAATTTTTTTTTAATAAGAAGAAAAAATTGCAATATCTAGCCTATATGAAAATGCAAACATACATGACTGAAAACATTTGCAAAGAGAGAGTTTAGTTAACATAAATGACTCAGAGGTGGAGAATATTTGACAAGTACACCATTATGATAATATTTTCTTTTCCAAACTTGTCTCATTTTTGTAACAGTCAAACTTGAAACATATATAATCCTTGTGATCCTATTAACCTCCTTAAAATGAGTTACAAATTGTTTCTTAAGACTTGCTTATGTGACCATGAATCCCACAAATATGACAAATAGGAATGAAACTTCTTGACCTTTTGGAATTGGGTTAGCTAAAGTATTGACTTATAGGTGTTTCGGAAGTAAGACCTAAACCTTGATCATCACCTACCTTCAAGCTAAGAATATAAGAGGCTTAGACAAACCTTGTAATGGAAGAAGAATTAGTAGTAATTTCAGACTCGAATCCTAGACTTCTTTTGTCTCTAAAACTCTTTTGCATAGCTAAGCATCTTGTCAAATTTTCCCGAACCTATGCTTAGTTCTTGAACTTTTCCTTTTACCTCAACCAGTTTATCCTTAAGAGCTTTCTCACAAGACGTGAGAGTGTTTATTGTGGTTTAAAGAATATGAATCTTTTCTAACAATGATTCTCGCAGTTTCTCTCCATTGTCCAACTAAAATTGATGATGCTCAACTTTAGCTTCCTTCTTTTCACTTTCAACTAGTGCCAGTTTCTTTCTCAAGATAGAGTTATCTTTCTTGACTTGCACAGTGGTGTCATAGAGATCAGAATATTTTTTCAAGACTTCCTCCATGTCAGGTTCTTCAACAAATGAGCCTTCTATATCAAATCAATTGACAGTTCCTATGAAAGCAATTGTATCCTTTTCGTTTTCCTAGCAGATGCATCTCCAGAATCACTATTGCTCCAAGTAACATTCATTGCCTTATTCTTCTTCTCTCTTTTCTCTTGATAGGGTTTGCACACTCAGAAGCACTATGTCCATGGCACTCATGGCACTGAACTCAATGGTTTGAACTCCTACGTTCACTAGTTCGAGATGGCCTAGATGCTTTATCATGTGAGACGTCTTAAGAACGAATACTTATTGAGTTTGTACCTAAGTTGGTTTGTTGGTCATGACCCTTGGAATTCTTGATACTGAGAAACCTTCTAATTTTCTTAGAGAGTTCAACCAATTCATCTTCAGATAAGACTTCAACTAGTCCTTGCTGTTTTCTTCTTTGACAACTTTGAGAGTAATTCTTTTCACCTCTTTGGAATCAGGAAGCTCTAACTCATATGTTTGGAGAGACCCAATCATTTGCTTAAGCTTGTAGGTGTTTAGATCTTTTGATTCCTCAAATCAATGTTCTCTTAGCATAAAATCTCACATGAAGTGATCTCAAGATTCATAATACTATGCTCTGGAATATTTTCACCAAGATTATGGTAGCCATTGACAATTACACTTATGGTAGCCATTGACAATTACACTAAGCTTAGCATAAAAGTCAAAGAAACTCTCATCATTAGACATTTTGATATTTTCAAATTTTTTGATGAGATGTTGAAGCTTGGATTCTTTAACAGTTGAGTTACCCCCATGAGCAACTTCAAGAATGTCCCAAGCTTCTTTCATTGTTGTACATTTGCTTATGTAATTGAATTGTTTAGGTGAAATGGCTGTGAATAAAGCATTCAGAGCCTTTTGGTTAAAAGTTCTAAAGCTGCGCTCATGATTACTCCATTTTTTCATAGGCTTAAGCTTAGTTATGGACATAGAGGACTCTCCTTCACCTTTAGTTTCTTCAATCATCAGTGGGTGAAGTTCGACGACTTCGCTAATATTGACCATATCAGAATCAGTGGGCGAAGTTCGACGACTTCGCTAATATTGACCATACTTGTTACGCAAGATATGTAAATCTAATCCAATAAGGAATCAGCAGGTATCCTATAACTTTGGAATCCTTCCAATATAAGGATTGGAGTGCGCTGTAAGTAATCACACTCCTAAGCGAATGCAATATCTGGTTCCTAGATATCCTTGGGGATTCTTTTGGTTTAATAAGGATTTTACTATCCTAAAAGGTCTCATTCTCGACTGGTATAAATACACCCTTCTAGGGCTCATCTCTGGTAACACAATTGTTGCATACTTATTCTCTTGCCCACTGCTTGAGTCTTAATATAACTTACTGACTTGACCGTCTGAAAACCTTTGACTGGCACACCCTCCGATCTTTGCCTAGCTCATGGTTGTTTATTCTTTTACAGGTTACACAGATTTGTGCTCCTATGGCGGTGCATGAATTTGGTTCCAACATTCGGGATAATTCTTTCCTTCTCCATCCTACGAATTACACACCTTGGCCAACTGGAAGACGACACATGGCTCAAGAACCTCTCTCCCTATGGCCGGCCATCTTCCTACTAATACCCTTTCTCCCCACATTTTGGTAAGCTTTAGCTACGCAATTAAGTCCTAAAACTCTCTCTTTTTCAAAAGAAACTGATTTAGGCATTGATTCATTGGCCAAACCCACCCCCTCCCCAAAAAAACTCCTTAGGCATGTGGATTTGACCTTTGATCAAAGGTGTTAATTTGTTTTGTAGGTACAAATTCGTCAAGACCGAAGATGACGGATTTTTGCTACCACGGTAATATGTAAATTAGAAGTAGAAATTAGAGGACAAGTAAAACCGTACCAAAAATTAGTATAAATAGAGATACAAAGCGGAGAAAAAAACACGTTAAAAAATTTTGATCCCCTTTTTCTCTTTCTTTGCCGTCCCTCTCCACTCTCTAATTAAATCTTCCTTCAACATTAAATAAATTTTTGGGTTCATTAAAATAACACTTTGCTTTCTTTTTACCCTTCACGTATTATTTTTGTTTAGTTGTTTTTGTTATGGGTCGTGTAGCTTTCATGTTTTGCTGGCTCCACCCACACCATAATCTGAATAATTCTAAGTATTCCGACAAAGTGGGGTTTCTCGAGCAATATGGGTAACCAATTATTCATAGACATGTTTTACTACAGTCTACAACATGATGCAATTATTAACATGTACTAGTTAACTACTTTCCACATAAAAAACAAGACCAAATGATTTAAGGGAAGGCTCTTCTTTATCAAGGAAAAAGCAGAGGAAAAAACCCAGCAAAGAAAAGACATTTCCAACAGAAACAAGATCGACAAATTAAAGGTCAAACCCTAAAACAGCAGTGATCATTTGAAAAATGGAACTTCATCATGATCATATGCTCATGGGGCTTTGTGGATCATTCAAAGCTGCAATGGCTGTTTCAATTTTTATCTTCAAATGATCCTTTTCTTCTTCGTCTGCCTGCAAAATCAATTGAAAATTAACTATTATTAACTAGTGCCTTACAAATTTAGAATAATAATATCCATTGTAATATATAAAACCGAATTAGAAGTTCCAACTTGATTCACTAATTCAATATGTGAAGCATCGACTCCGAATGCTGTCGAGATAGTATGATGATGATGCATATGATGAGATGCATGGGATAGTTCTAACCTAATGCGTAGTGGACAAACCATGCCTACATGCATAAATAATATAGAACGAAAATCTTTACGATGGCGTAACCAAAAACATAAATTATAAATTAGTGGAAATGTGTTTTGATAATTTTGGACAGTAACCACCACTTCATGGAGTTGAAATAAAAGAAGAACCAATTTATGAATAAAGACAAGGAAGAAAAGGAGATTTAATTTGTTAATAAAACAGTACAGTACTCCGAAATATTAAAATTAAATTTATTGAAAAGGAAGGAGCAAATGGTGGAAAGGTTTAAAAATAAAAAAATAAAATAAAAAAAATAATAGTGAAATAACCAAAACAAAACAAAACAAAACAAAACAAAACAAAAGAAGATGTAACAATCGAGCTTTCAGGTCGTGTCTTGTATTCTTCCTTGGAGATAGGACAAAACAAAACAAGAAAAAGAAATTGCAGCAGAGATGGTACAAATTGGGACCATAAACGAAGTTTTTATTTGGTTGAGACTAAAGGATTGAGAAACACTATCCCACACAAGTCCTTTTTTCCTATTTTTAGGGCAACCTACTTCGGCCATTTAACATTTTTGGCAAACCACGGTTATCTATCCCTTTCGAGCCTGAAGAGGCTATGAGGAATTTCACCTTGACCGTGATCACAGTCAAATAGACTCACCGGCTCGAAACATGAAATCCGAAACCGTCCACATTTTTTTGTTTATTTGGAAGTCACAATCCGTGACCTTACCACTGAAGCACTTCATGTGGTTTACTTTCATAAGTTGTTTGCGTGCATGCATGCAAATCATTCGCAAACTATTGGTTAATTCGATTTCACGCCTATCAGAGCATCTTTTAATGAAGATATGTAAACTTGAGAAGTAAAAATTTATTTATATATTGATCCCTTGACATCACAAATTTATCCAATACAAGCTTCCAACTTTCCTGGATTTGAGTTTGGGTATAGTCTATAGATAGGTCTCCAGTCAACTTCTATACTAACATATTATATCTCTCTTAATTAGCGAATGAGAAAATGTATCCTCCCATTACGTATCACCTCCATCACGCAATTCATATCACCAGGAAATTTGAATAATTAATTTTGAGTTTTTATGGTTTTGAAATGAATGGAGTGAAGTCACTTAGTTATAAAACCATAACAATATGGTAAAAAATTGTAAAGTTTTATGCCCTAACGAGGTTTGAACTCCTTAAAGACGCATAAAAGGGAAACAATAAAATAAAATTGAGTAAAAATAGACAAGGAGGAAATAAAAAAAGTGATCTCATATTTCATGTCACAATAATAGTGCAATCCATTGTTTAGATAAGTTTGCTTTATTTATAGATCGTTATGTGATTTGGACTGAATATCATACTCACTTGATTTAAAAGATTTTTTAAGTGTACCAGTCCATAAATTTAATTAAACTATATTATTGTTTCAACTTTAAATAAAAACTTGTCGACGAAATTAATGAAGTTAGAGCGAAAGTGGAAGACATGTTAAAGTGGAAAATCAAAATGGGGTCATTTGATCACTTTTGTTCATCGACTGGTTTTATTCGGGCACTCTGGATTGCTCTAACCAGCCACATCTTATAATGGAGATCAGTCACTTTATTCAAAGTGCTCTCTGTTGGTTTACAATGCTTGTGCTTCTGGTGGACCCTCAAATTTACCTCTTTCATTACTATTATCTTGGCTATTATTTGGATTAAAATATGACATTTTATCACTATTTTCATATTGCAAGTGATCGTTTACCACAATGATGAAGAAGAATGTTACCATTGCATCACGGCCTGTGTTCAAACTCCACTAACTCTGTAATCTAGCATCTAATCACTTTCTTTATCTCTTTTCCTTTTATTTAAATATAATATTACTTATTTGTATACGACTAATTCTTGTGATCTAACATCTTGTTTCACCATGTCATATATGTAACAGCTAATATGTCAATAAACATTTAATTATACTAATTAATATCATAAGTTGAATAATATGGTTAAAATTACAAATATCTTTAGGGTTAAATATTATTTTTATTCTTATTTATTTATTTATTTTTATGGATGGTCAAAAGATTTTTAAAAAGTTAAGAAATTTAATTTTTTTTTTCTTTTCAAAAGTTGAGAAATTTAATTGAGTCACTATCGTATAGAAACAAATTATTTGTTAATTAGCAAGTATCCCATAATTTCAGTGTTACTCACCAATCATATGCTGTCATAGTGACATTATCGTTTCTAAAGAAAAAACAAACTGACCAAATGCTGTCACAATGACACTATCGCTCCTTGAAAAAAAAAAAAGCTGGCCAACACGTACTGAATTTTCTATTCATGTAAATTACCAAACAAATTGCTAGTGACTAAGTAAATTAATTAAAAAGTAGTAAGGAACAAGTAATTTACCTCAATGAAGACCGTCTTCGAGACCCTTCCGGAGAAAGCAGTAATATTCGCGGTAATGATTTTGAGCTTCAAAGATTCGAACACCTCGCACAATTTTACCATTGTGTCCGTTCTTTTACTGCATGTCAAGCTCACCACCAACGTCTTTTCACCCATGTATGTAACCCTAAGCTGTAAACAAAGTCACACATGATTAACTAATAGATTATTGCATATGATAATATAATATTACATCACTAATTAATTAATTAATTAACATGTGTATCGTTCACTCTTTTTTAATGTTCAAACACCATTGTCCCAATGACGAAGCTTTTCTAAGGTGTCGATAGCCATTTTTTGTAAGGTTGTGTTTGGATGAATGACTGAGTTAATTAATAATCACCTCGAGGATTTCAATTGTGGAAATTCTTGATTCTCCACAGTCGTAGAGGTGCTCGATTTTCTTCTTCTTTGACCTCAACAGGACCGGTAGGTCTTGTTCGAAATCGGAACCCAACTTTTTATTTGATTTTCCAGATTCAAGCTCAACTATCTCTGTTTGAATTCTTCTTTCTTGTTCATGCAGCTCTTGGATATAGTCAATGGCGTCTTTGATTATAGAAGCCTTGTCCATCTGTCCTCCAAACCCAACAACAAAACCAAATTTGTAAAAATAAAGAGATATAAAACCCAAATCATGAACACAATTCTCTTTAAAAATAAAGTAAAATATAGGGTCATGTTGTTATTTGATTGTCATATTATAATGCGAGGAAGCAAATTAATTAAAGAATAGTAATCAACTGCTAACCTTGCAATAATTAAGGAGAGAGAATATTGTGCATGAATTATTAAGATTAACAATTTAATTAGGAAATTGTTATTAGTACTCCAAAAATTTCATTCTACCCTCTTCACAAATGTCATTTTCTTTCTAATTATAGAAAGTTTGGAGTGCTTATTATTAATGTCATTTTCTTTCTAATTATAGAAAGTTTGGAGTGCTTATTATTGTATGGCTACCTTGCTAATGTTGGGGACCACTGCTCTAAGTGCAAACAGCCTTTCATTGAGCTTTTTCCTCCTGTTCCTCTCAGACACAATATTCTTGGAGGCCATGAAGGAAGCTGCTCCGTCCGGCGAGCTCGAATCGTAGTACCCCGAAAACGCCTCATCCAAACCCCAACTGCTGAAAATTTGGTGTCAAAAGTAGAATACATGTAACAATTCATACCATGTACTTCCTTAATTCTGGGAAGAGAAGAAAAAAAAACTTAAAACAGTAATATTTTTCAAGCATTTTTTTTTTTTTTTTTTTAGTAAATACCTGTCAAGCTCTTCGGTTTGGAGGAACATATTGGTTTCCCAGTAATGTTTGTACTCATCTCCAATGTTGTCCATGGCGGACTGTAGAGAGAGAGAGAGAGAGAGAGAGAGAGTCCGTCGGAGATGAAAGCAAAGGTATTATTTTGGGAGACAGTGAATGAATTTTATAGGTGGAGGGAATTGTATTTTACACACGTGGGGACAGAGGAAGCTCTGATGCTTCTTCCTAGAAAAGATCTACACCGTCGAATGAGTGAGTCATCACTGTAAGTCTGAAAAGTCCGTCGGAGATGAAAGCAAAGGTATTATTTTGGGAGACAGTGAATGAATTTTATAGGTGGAGGGAATTGTATTTTACACACGTGGGGACAGAGGAAGCTCTGATGCTTCTTCCTAGAAAAGATCTACACCGTCGAATGAGTGAGTCATCACTGTAAGTCTGAAATTGAAAATGTGGTCTACAAGGCCGCGTAATAAGGACAGCACTGCAAATAAAAAGGCTGAAAACTACGTACCTAACTTTCTCTCTTGAGGTTACGACAAACAAATAATAAACAAAAAGATAAGGCTGGTACCAAGACTTGGCGTGTGCTTTGAATTTTCCTAACAATTCGGCTGGGATGGGAACTTCCAAATTTTTGTTCCTTGAGTGAGATCGAGAAGAATGTCCACACGCCTATCGCACAACGGGAGAAATATGCATTAATAAGGAAGTTGATGTTGTAAAATCGACGATGTGTATGCAGTGGAATAAATAAAATAAAACACAAAATTTACGAGGTTCCTTTACAGTCAGTGTGACTGGAGTACGTTCTCGGGTAGCAGTGATGCTTTCATTATAATTTGGAATAATAGGAGTACAAAGATAACTCTATGTATTCTCTCATCTCCTCTTCCTCTCTTTCTTTTTCTGCTCTCTATTGAAAGCATACGGAGTGCTCTATTTATAGAGCAACTCCTAGCACACATCTTTGACAATATAAATTCCTTCACCTCCCAAGTCAAGATTAATTTTATGGGCATTGAAAACTTCTATCAATGCTGAAAACTTCTGCCAAAGTACTGCGGGCATTCATTACCCACCAGACTTTTCAACACTCCCCCTTGGATGCCCACATATCAACATGAGTTGCCTCGTTAAGATCTTGATCTATTTTTGGATGCTCCCCCTTGATGAGTATCTCCCCCTGATTTCAAATTCCTTAGGCTGATCATTGATCCTGCTACTTTAGTCTCTTAGCGGTGATAGTTGCCGAATTAGGTGTTTTACTTGTTGTTAACTTTCCACAGACTTGTTCTTGAACTGGGTTGGAGGGCCTGCTGCTAGACTTCCTCCAAAGGTCTGAATTTACCTATTTTATCTGGAGCTGAATTTGATTCAAGGATGGTAGATACTTGATCTTGAATCAGACTTGTGATTTCTTCAAAGGGCGTCTAGACTTGATCTTGAATGAAATTGGATCATGATGAGCTTCATGTGACAAGTGATCTTAGGCTTTGTCGGGGATGAACTGACATGTGTTTGTTGTGGTTGTCTCCACATGCTTCAATGTATCATTTTCACTTGCCTTACTTGTTCCCCTTGCAGAAGTGGTATTTTCCTTATGCAGGTTTGGCATTTTCTCTTGTAGTATTTGTTCTCTGATATAGGAGTGGAATACAAACCTTGCATTTGAATGGACCATCACTTCTTGGTGGCAGCGAAAGTTTGAGTGGAGGTTCCGACATATTGCTTTCTCTGTCCTTGTCTTGGCAGGTAAGAACAAGGACAAATGAAAGGACAGGGAGATTGCATGATATGAGATACTCTTGCTCTCGTCCCTGATGATATGAGATACTCTTACTCTAGTGTGACTTGTTTGTAGAGGTATTCTCAGAGAGGAAGAAAACTGAGTATTTCGAGATACTTTGTGAAAGATGCATTCTCAGAGATGAGGAAGAGTTAGATATTTTTCAGTTCTGCCTTGCCATGGAGGACAGAGGTTGACATATATATGGATTTCCCAATAGCAGGTAGTAGTGCTGTGCCTTTACTCTTGTCAGCAACTGTGGTGTAATTAGAACAGTAAGATTCACGCGTTTTCAACTTTATCAGATATCTTTGACAAAGTTACACGTGATATCCAAGAGCTGAGATTGCGTCTGAGAAATGTTGACAGACGTCATGCAGAGAAATCCGGCTTTTGAAATTCGAAAATCGGTGTCTCTTCGATTTTTGAATAAGTGGTCATGTTGCCCCTCCTTTTATAGAGATATCAATTTTGTTCAGAAACACTCAGAAAATTGTTGTCTGCAAAAATTTCCCTTTCTTGCACTTCTGAGATTTTATCTAACTTCCTTCATCATTTCTGAAAATGGCTTGCCCATCTAACATTTGCTTAGATTTGAGTCTCAAGATTGATACAGACGAGCAGCGTCAGGATAACATATGGCGCCCGTCCTTCTCATCTTCTAATGGTCCTTTTACGGTTGGGGACTCTGTGATGAAGAATAACATAACCGCTACAGTGGTAGCCAGAAATCTTCTCACTCCAAAAGATAACAGAATCCTTTCAAACCGGTTTGATGAGGCAGCCGTTCAAGACTCATTGGCTCTCAGTGTTCAATGTGCGGGCTTTGTAGCCAATATGGGCCAGCGCCTACTTACTCGAACTCACCAAGTTGAATCATTAATGGCTGAGGTGGCAAGTCTTAAACAAGAGATTAGAGGGCTCAAGCATGAGAATAGAGTGTTACACATGCTTGCAAATAATTACTCTACGAGCATGAAAAGAAAGCTCAACCAGCTATTGGAATCCGAAGGTCGAACTCAAAATGACAATCGGGGGTTCGAGTCTTTATTCCAAATACATTCATTGTCTTAGCTGTCTGGAGTTCCACCAAGTATTGAGACTCCAAATAATCAACTTCTGGTGTCTTCCCCTTCTGGGGTACTTCCGAGTACTGAGGCTTCACATGAGCAACCTTTGTGAAGGTTCCCTCTTATTTGTTTGTTTTAACTCATGTGTATGTAATTTCTCGGAGATATTAATATATAACCTTTATTTCATTCAGTGTATTGTGTTAAATACAATAAAGCATATATTTCACTAAGATGTGGTACTTCTGGACCAAATATCAATTTATCTTTACCCTCGCGAAGATAAATGATCATTCTTAGTGTCTAAATCATTTGAGTATTCAACTCATGATCTTTAATCCATATGATTCTTTAATATCATAAACATCATGGATAAGATTCGTGTTGGCATATTGTTCGATTCTGCAGTTCGAGACAATATTTCTCTCAACACTTTATAATCTTTCTTGACTCTTCAGGAGTCCCAATTTAATATCATCAACTCTTGCAAGAGATTTTAGTATGTTGCAACAATACCATAATGAAAGTACTCACTAAGGCAATTTATACCATCCATTGGTATTGAGTACATATTTTATGCTTTACCCTTCCGGGGCTTTCTTCAAACAATTTGAATCCTTCAAGGATTTTCTACATTTCATGACACATTTTCCTTTAGAATTTATACAGAGCAATTCGCTTTCATGTATATTTGAGGGATTTACTCATGGACATATGATGTGGGCGACTCATAACCCTTCGTATATAATTCTCCATTTATATGAACTCCTTTACAACCTTGTGTCATATCATGTGAATGTATTTCACAGTATTACAAATGCCCATATGTAACCTTCTAGGTTCAACATCTTTTTGGCTATTTGTATTGTATCCAAGTATATAGGTCTATTTTTCCACGTTCGTACAAAATTGTAATGGAATTGTCTTTCTCCATTTTGGCCCATAATTTTGTTGATGGAAAAAGAACGGGACTCAATATCACCACAACTCAGTGATGAATTTAGTAGCTACTTGTAAAAACCAAAATTACCATTGGTTATCATCAATCTGTGATCCCATATTCTCATGTACATGCGCATGCATAAAAGCTTTTCATTTCTTTTGGGATATCCATTGCCTCTTCAAGGGCATTACACTATCTCTTCTAGGATAGTTATAATTTAGAGAATGCGGATCATAACCTCCTCTTGAGCATTATAGAGCTTAGATTTTAATCTTCACTTCGGGAGTTGAGTCATTGAAACCTATACGTCTATCATGCTTCATGCATGAGACATCAATATTCCCATGTCCGTGGATTGACCTTTTCAGGACAAGTATCCTTACGGCAACTGTCATGCGTCTGGCATGCGACAGTTATGCTTCGGGAATGCAATAGTTTTAGTAGTGCCATATTCTTCTTCTTTTGAAGGACTCAACCTTTTGAGTTTGAAGGTCTGCCACGCTTCAGGCATGCAACAGATAAATCATTTGCTGCCATATTATTTTGTCCAACAGGGACATTAATTCTTGTAGGCACATTTGCAGCAAGCATATGTGATTTCATCACTTTCGTTGCATCATTAAATGCATCTGGCATTTGATTTTCATATCTTTGCATCATTCAATTATTCCCACTTCGTTTGTATATTGATTGCTTTATGAATCAAAATAAGACAAATTCTCTTCGTTCTTCTGGAACGGTTTTTTCTCATCATTCTTCTGGAATGATATTTCCTCATCGTTCTTCTGGAACGAAGTTATTTTCTCCCCCTAACGGCGGGAAAAATTTCTTATCAAAATGACAGTCCGCAAACCACGCGGTAAATATATCCCCAGTCGAGGGTTTTAAATATTGAATGATAGATGATGTTCAACATCAATGCCTAATCCGCAATGATGCTTCATTTCAGTATGTTGTGGCAGTGCAATAGGCACATAGATAACACAATCAAAAACTCGTAAATGTATAATGTTTGGCTGGTTCCCAAACACGAGTTGTACTGAGAAATATTGATGGTTGTCAACAGGTCTTAACCAAATCAATAATGCATCATGTAAAATGACATGTCCTTATGTAGAAAATTGGCAATTTCATTTTCATCAGCAGAATGCGGGTAATTAATTTCATCCGCTTAATAAATGCTTTTGTTAAACCATTTTGAGTATGGACATGAGGAACTTCTGGTCCTTATTTAATAGTCTGTAGACTGAGTCTCTTATGACTTTTATTGCAATTAAGTTGAGGCACTTTGGCTCTTCAAACTTAAGGTACTCATCAAGGAACTTCATGTCCTGATCTTGAGGATCTAGGGACTTCATGCCCGATCTTTTTTCATGATGGAACTTCAGGTCCAATCATTTTTATATGATAAGGATCAAAAAACTGCAGGTTCTGATCTGATCAAGGAACTTCAGGTCCAATATGTACTCATCGTAACAAAAAAAGTACAATAAATAAATTGAAGCAATAGGCGGTAATTCCAGCCATAATGAATAAATTACATTTAAGTAAATATAGCTTGTGACAAGGGCTTTAATTCAGCACCATTCACATAAATCAAAACTTAAAGCAGTAGGTGATAAAACCGTCCATGATAAATAAATAGCTTTAAAGTAAATAGAACTTGTGAAAGGGTTTTAAACCAACACCAATTCACATAAATAACAAGAAGTATCATACCTCCTTTTATTATTTTTCGTTCTTTTATCAGCACTTATTCAAACCTTATTATTGTTACTTTTCTTATTTCTGCAGCATGGTGCCATGCACCAACAGAAACCATTTATATTATGTTGACCAAATGGTGTCATGCACCATTCAAATCCTTTTTATATTTTTTATTCTTAGGGTGCAATTATATTTTTTTATTCTTAGGGTGCAGTCAACACCTTTTTTCTTTTCTTCTTCACATATGCCTTGCCATTCCATCAATCCCCATTTTATATTATTTTTCTTTTTTTCTTCTCTGTCTCTGCCAGTCTCGAAACACAAGGCCAGCTGGGTAGTTATGGAGGTTGCCCAAATTCAATTCAATCCAAAAGGCTACTAGAGACTGGCGTTGTTCTTGCATGACCCAAGGAACATGGCATCGTTAAGCAAGAACCTCCCTACAGAGACATAGATGACAGTGGGGTTGACGGAGACACAAGAGAGGGAGGCCTGTGTGGATTCATTATTGCCATCACTATCTCAAACAACCAAGTGTTCATGGGAGTTCTCAAGATCAGTCGAAAACAACGTGATCTGGGTTTCCAAGTCTGATGAGATTCTTCTGGATCTCTGGAAACCAGTTGTCAAGTACGAATTTTCTCATCTCGTGACGACTTCAGGCGTAAATTTCAATTCTCACCGGAATTCGGTGGGGCGTTTCTGGCGTAGTGGGAGAGACGAAAAATGGACATACCTTTTATTCTGTGAGATTTTAGATGACGGAGGTGAGAGGTGGATAGTGCTTCACCAGATTTATGGCGTTGTGCTTTCCACTGACATGAGAGCTTTTCGTGCTGATAACGTGTTGTAAAATCGACGGTGTGTGTGCAGTGGAATAAATAAAATAAGACACAAAATTTACGAGGTTCCTCTATAGTCAGTGTGACTGGAGTACGTCCTCGGGCAGCAGTGATGCTTTCATTATAATTTGGAATAATAGGAGTACAAAGATAACTCTATGTATTCTCTCCTCTCCTCTTCCTCTCTTTCTTTTTCTACTCTCTATTGAAAGCATACGGAGTGCTCTATTTATAGAGCAACTCCTAGCACATATCTTTGACAATATAACTTCCTTCACCTCCCAAGTCAAGATTAATTTTATGGGCATTGAAAACTTCTATCAATGCTGAAAACTTTTGCCAAAGTACTGTGGGCATTCATTACCCACCAGACTTTTCAACAGTTGAGTGTTTGATGGTCTTTACTTTTAAACCTCATGTAAGTACGAAAAATTGTGTACAAGTGTTTGGTACGGTAGCAATGGTGGTGGCAGCGGTTATAGTGGTGGTGGTGTAAGGTTGGTAGTTTCATAGGCAAAATTATGGTGACAAAGGTGGTGAAGGTGGTTATGGTGATGGTGATGACAACAATAGTGGTGGTGGCATGATGGTGGTGTTGGTGATTGGGGCTGTAGAGGTAACAATAGTGGTAGCAATATGTGGCAGTGATTGTGGTGGTGGAAGTGGTGCCGACAACGATCATGATGGTGATGGCAGTAGTCGTGTAAGGATGCTGGTAGTGGTTACTTTGTTCGTCAAGAGAAAAAATGTGGGTGTACAAGGATAATAATGTTATTTTAAAAATCTAATAAAGAGATTACAGGAATTAAAAATATTTATTACAAGATTAGCTCTACTTTTATGAAAGCAAGTTTCAAAAGAAACCTATGTAGATGAAAATTTTGTACGCAGTTGAATTGCCAAATTTCTACCTACAAGAGAACAAATGTTATTAGCCTAATTAACGAACACCAGAAGAAGGGAAAGGGTGTCCACCATGCTTGAGTCAGAAAAGCAGTTTGAGAGAAAATAAGAACTTGAGAGAGTTCTAAGAAGTAAGTGTCGATTACCGATTTTCTCGTCTGACTTGCCTATTTATAGACTTGAACCCTAACAAGCAATTGTGAGGGGAAGTTGTATGCCATACTTGGTAAATCTTAATGTTCTGCTAGTGATTGGTGCATACCAGTATCCACAGTCCTGCCAACTATTAGGCATGAAGGTCCTTGTTGGTAAGAGCGTAGATGAGCTGAACACCCAATGAGAGACTTTGAAGAGTCGGCTTTCCACCACCATTTGACCGACTATAGCCTAGTGCCAGGCAATATCATGGGCTTGAAACACCTTTGATATATGGTCATCCAAAGGCCTAATACTTATAGGAGTCAGGACATACATGTGTTACAGTCCTTCATAAAAGGCAAGTAGATGCCTTTGTGGTTTGCTCATGACGTCAAGGGTAGAATTGTCATAGCGAGCATATTGTCCACGTGTCATTCTTCTATTGGATTTGGTTAATTTATGGTTCCACAAATGCCCCCACATTTGCTTTTGTTTAATTACGAAACAAAACGGAGATGTATTTCCTAATTGCATAGGAATTTTCTTTTAAGAAAAGGTAGGTTTTAAAGTCCTTATAGTAAAATGTTTCCTTTTTCTCTCCCACAAGAACTTAATATGAATAGGAGATAACCTTGTTTGAATACCTAAAAAAGTTCAGGTTTGAGTAAAGCATTAAAAGAGAAAAATTCTAGGTATGAAAATTTTCCTTATTCTTATGCCTTCCTTAATTTTATCACATATAACGGGGTAGCGGGGGAGGCCCCCTATCTCATCTTCATCTGGCAGCACGCGAGGTTATGGATGCAAATTTATTCCTGCTTGATCTTGGACAAAATTGCACCTACAAAACATATAACACCTTTCGTCAAGGCCAAGAGCCTCACATGCCCACGATGAATTTTTTTTTTTGGGGGGGGGGGGACGGCTTTGGCCGAAGATCCTCCGATGCCAAAGTTAGAATTTTGAGAGAAAAGTGTTTGGGGAATTTTTTAGTGTTTAGCAAGAGTCAGGACCTGGGTTTTTAGAGGAAATGAGGTTGAATATATAGTGCATGGCCGGTCTCTTTGGGAGAGAAGGTGACCGGCCTTTTGTGTATTTTTGGGTGTAATTGGTGGTTTAATTGGCCATTAATAGATTAGTTAGGTAATAAATCCATTAATTAGCCAATTAACATAATTTAAAAGAAATGTTTTGGGGATTACCTTGTGGAGAGGATTTGATGAGGATGGATGAAATAGGTTTAAAAATAAATACCTATTACTTTTGACTTGATTGTGGGATGTTTGTCCACTGCTCGCGCGTAGGAATTCTGGTGCTCCTCAAGGGTAATTTTGTCCTTTTTGCCCAAAAATCCACGTGTCGTCTCTTGATTATTTTTGGCTTCACAGAGGTGTTGTTGGGCTGCTCAAAGAGCAGCAGGTACTACTCCACTGGGTTGGAACATGGTTAGGCATACGAGCTTGCTTTGATGATGCTTGCAGTGAAGGGCTAAAGCATGTGAGAGAGTTGGCTAGTGCAGCGCACTAGTTGGCAAGGAAGCAGGGTCACTACTTAGAGCGAGTTGTGGGTTCGGCTGGTCGATTCAGGTTGGTCTGGCAACAAGTTTCTTTCTTTCCTTATTTTTTATTTTAATTTTCGTCATTTTTCCTAGTTCAATCTAACACCAATCCATCTCCAACATTGCTATCAACAAAAGCAATATTGGATTAAACTAGGGTTTTGTGGGCATCTTATGACTCTATCAGGGCTTGCGTTGTCTTTTTCTGTATTCCCCTAAGCTATGGGCCCGCACTTCATAAAATGACAGATCAGACTGGGTCCATGCCCAATCCTTCCTTAGATTTTATTAGACTTGCGCCCACTCCTTCCTTAGCAACTCCCTTGACTACAACCTACACTCATCTTATGCTCACGTGGCTTTGTGATGACATTATCCAACCAAAAAATCGTACTGATGGCAATGTGTGGTATCTTTTTTTCATGCTTTTTTAGCTTTTCTTGAAATTAATGAACTACATGTTTTTCACAGGCCTCTAAACATCATCAATAACGCCTAGCCATGATGGAGGATGCTCTCTTGCATAATGACACATGGTCTCTTGTCCATTTTCATCTAGTCAGAACACTGTTAGATGTAAAAAGGTATTGCATATGAAACGTAACCCTAATGACTTGTTGAAAGATATAAAGCTCGTCTCGTGGCCTAGAGATTTCATCAGCAACTAGGTATGTCAAGATATTTAGCCATGCTGTTAAACATACCATTATTCGCATGCTCTCAGTTTGGTTGTTTCTCAAGATTGGCCTTTCTTCCAACTGAATGTAAAAAATGAATTTCTTCATGGCTTTCTTCAGGAATTTGTCTACATAGCTCAGCCCCGTGGCTTTGTTGACCATACTCGTCCTCACCATTTCGGTCACCTTCATAAATCTCTCTATGGTCTTAAACAAGCTCCTCGTGTTTTGTTCAACCAATATTGTTGCCTTATCTCTTATTATATTTATGCGCCTCACTCGCACTATCTTTTTGCTTCTTTATGTGGAGGGTATTGTTGTCACTATTAGCTCTTCCAATTTGGTTACCCAATTTGTTGATCTACTTGGTAAGTAGTTTAACATTAAGGATTTTAGGTCATGTCAATTACTTTTTGAGCTTACAGGTTAATCATGACATCACTGACCTACATATTCACCAACTTAAATATGCTCATGATCTGCTTATGAAATTTGATACGGTTTCCTATAAGCCGGCCTCGACCCCTCTTGCTGCCAAGGTTGCTCTCACTGCTACTGATAGTTCTTTACTCGTGTCTCCCACATCTTTCCGCGAGTTAGTTGACTATCTGCAGTATCTTACTCTCTCTCATCCTGATATCTCATTTGCTGTTAAAATGGTTGCTCAGTACATGAGTTCTCTCATACTACTCACTTGGTTGCTACTAAGATGATCCTCTATAAGATACTTTAGATTTTGGTATTCATCTGCGTTCTCAAACTACTTCTGCTACTTTATTTGCTTATTAGGATGCTGATTTGGGCTGGTTGTCCAAGTACTATTTGGGTTCCAATCTCATCTGGTGCTCCAAAAAGTAGCCTACTGTTTCTCGCTCCAATGCTGAGTTTGGATATCATTCACTTGCTCATGCGTGTGTTAAGACCACTTGTATTTTCTTTCTTTCTTTGTGGGCTTGGGGTTTGATTGCTTTCTTTGATTTTATTGCATTGTGATAATTTGAGTGCCGCTTATCTTGCTGCAAATCCGATCTGTCATGCTCGCACACGTCAAATTAAATTTGATTATCACTTTGTTCGTGAAAAAGCTACTTTTGGTAGTCATCATGTTTGTTATATTCCCTCTGCTGATCAATCGGCCGATCTTCTCACTACAACCCTTCATTAGCCTCATCATGGACTCCTTCTTAATTAATCTGGGATCCTCTTCGTGACTATATTATGTATTATAGGAATATAATTTCTCATGTAATTAATGTAGGATTTCTATATATCCAAGAATTAATATATCCTTATATATGTTGTAATATTTTCCACATATTAATTCAAGTAGTCATAATTCTACACCACGACTAGAATTCAAAAAAGCATGGTTAAACCTATGGCATTTCATGTTTAAGAAACTAAGGAGCAACATGCTTCATACACGATGCTTACAATAATTAACTAATTTTTTGTTTGGTGAAAATAGAAGAACAAATGGGAATGAGCAGGGATCACCTAGAAGCCGTCATGTGGCATCAGTCATCCCATATCGTCTAATACGCAATTTAACAGTTTTTTTTATTTTCTGTTTTTCTTGCCAATCCATCCATTTTTATCTGTTTTTCTCACACCAGACTTGTCGCGTTTAAATCATTAATTTGACCTTCGACCTTGAGCACCACATGCCTCTTTATGATAAGGAAATTACTCCGAAATTAACAACTAATATGAACACCTTGTTACCGTTATTAGCACCTCATGATGAATGTGTTTTGTGTGGCCTTTTTGTACCAACAGATTATATGAAAGAAGCGCTTCCTCTTCTGTATGTAGCTGCTACTAACTGCGCATTATGTTCCGATATATTGTCTCCAACTTAATCGATCATTTTCAATATCCTAGATGGATGATAAAATATCTAATGGACTCCATAGTTTGTGATTTTTTTTATTTTTTAAATGCATTGGTACAATTAGTCGTGAATGACCAATGGTATTTTTGTTTTGATGTTTGACTTACACATAACGGTCCTTTTGACTTGTATGCGTGCATCCAAACTACATCAACATAGGAACATGAAAAATGCCGAGCAACTACCCTGAAACATAGTCATCATATATGCGCGTCATTACCAGCAAATTGACATCCTGATCGTCATCTGTATCATGTGCCCATTTTGTGCGTGTACATATATATATTGCCCCTTTGTGGAGGGACATTCTAAATAATTTTATTTGAGGAAAGCATTGTGGCGCTTATTCAAAAAATTTTAACGACCCAAACTATTAATATTAATATTAATTTATTACATCATTCATATTTTTGTACATAATTAAACAAATTCAAATCATTAAGACATTCATTAAAGAAATTAGACATAAAATTAATAGCTATTGTAATCAGACCATCTCAAATTTTAAACCTAAAATTTAAATTTGAAGGCTTACGTGGCACTTTGGCATTTTTTAAACTTTTGATCTCCAACTGATATGTCAAAATTTAAACATAAAATAATAATTCATATGTATTTTCTTTGCATTGAGAATGAAAAGAAACAAAAGGATAATGGTTTAAACCAATAAAAAATTAATAAAAAGCATTTAATAATTAATTAAAAAAATTTGAAGGTGTTGTCAAATTTGGCAGCAAGGGGGAGTGATGTCAATCCATGTTATGCCACATCAGATTTGGCTTCTCAGTTGGAAAATATTAATGCTGTCTTTTGTTATCGTTATTGCTGATTTGGACATTTTGACATATCCTTTGGAGATGATCTCAAGGGCACTGTTCTCCACATGACTATTTTTTAAAACAATTAAGCTTCTGACAAAAATCAAGGCTACTATTCTTCAAGTATATTCCTATTGTAGTTAAAAAAGGGTAGTGTTATTTACAATCATTTTTACCTCTCACACACCCTTATTAATTTTTGTCAATGATATTCTTCAGTTCATTTGATTCGATGGCTGAAAATTAAAACAGGTATGTGAGAAGTAAAAATAAGTGTGTGACTAGCACCACCCTTAAAAAATAGTCTACCCTAGTTCTTTTTGCATTTTTCAAGGTGTGGACCAAATATGATCGGTTGGATCAAATCTAAATAGCAGAAAACAAATCAATCAAAACAAGCTTAGGGTGAAATCGGGTCACAAATGACCCGTTATTAAATCAAAGATGGTGCCCAACAACAGTTAATTTTTTTTTTTTTTTTTTCAACTTAAACAATTGGACGACAAATTATATTCATCCGAACTAAAGGAACTTGTTTGAACAAAATAAAAATATATACACCACCACATATTGTTTTATTGACTACCATTGTTCTTCACCAGTCACTCTACACTAAACAGATTACTTGGACAACCAGTGAATCATCCAACGCTCCCTAGACATTGTGCACCCCATGCAACATGTCGACTGCCATCCTCATTCGGAATGCAAGGATGTTAATCGACTTAATAATATCGAGAGGAAGGCTAGCATACAAGAACTCTATCACTTTTAAAGTGAAAATCCCGCGGTCCCCCTTGTGCCACCAACAAGTTTCAGAAACAATTCACACACAATTCAATCATTTAACTTAATTGACTAATAATTCAATAAATTTTGAACTTACCCATTGTTTTGCTTACAATGATGGGCCAAGGTCCCACCTCCACCTCCCTAGACATGCTTCAAAGGACATTGGGCAACACATAAAAGATTGGAGCCAATTTCATCGTCGATTTTCGGGTGTGGGTTGTTGATCTCAAGGAGTCGTACACAATGATTCTCGAAGCATTGAAGTTCATCTTGATAGCAACCCAATGGTGATCGAGGTTGAGGGGCATGTACACCATCTCAACGTCGAACAACCATGATGTAGAAAATGGTCCCTCTCCCCCTTCACCGTTTTCAAAAGGACATGTAAGAATGGAGTGGACGATTTGTGTTCTGGCCTCAGGTTACTCTTTGAGCTGTCCTCGCAGTGTGGTCGCGCTCACAGTACAACACTAATATCTTTTGAAAAATCCCCATTTGCATTGAATCGCAAATTTCGAAAGTGGGATTTTACTTTGTGATCATGATTCATAAGTTCAGTGTCATGTGCATTTGTTTTATTTTTGGCATGAATCCCTTTAGAAACAAGCATGCATTGTTAAGGCATAAGTTAGCCATAGGGTATTTAGTCATCTCCCTCTGAATACTTGTTTTAAATAGTGCTTATTTTAGGAACTTGAGAACTTGAAGAAGTGTGTGCAAGACATGGAACTTTGGATGTTTACTTGAATTTATGATCTTAGTTGTAATGTTTATTTTAAGTCGAATATTTCTTTAAAGTTTGGACTTTGGAATGTTTATTTTAGGTGTGGAAGACTTGAACTTTGATGTTTATCTTAAGTTTGGACTTTGGGAAGATTTGAACTTTGATGTTTGTTTTAAGCTTTGGACTTTTGATGATGTTTATTTAAAGTTTTGGACTTTGGAAGACTTGATCGTAATTGAACTTTGAATGTTTATTTTCATTGTCTATGATTCTATTGGAAATTTGGAATGCTTATTATATCGATTATGTTGGAATTGAACTTTGAATTTATTTATAGACAAAAAAAAAAAAAAAAAAAATTGAATCGGGCTGAAATCGAATTAAAAACAACCTGACTAAACACAAACCGACCTAAAACCAAACTGAATAGTAATTTCGGTTTAGTTTCCAGTTTTGGCAAAAAACCGAACCCACCCCTACTTTTAAACTCTACCCTCATTCCCTAACTTCTTTAACCTGACTTGTATAGTAAGGTCAAAATGCTTCTTTTGCGTGTCCTGATTAAAGTTGATGTTAACAGATGCTTCCAAACAACTTTGAGTGGAGTCGTTTAATAAGAAGTTTCTACAACACCGTTAATATTTAATACTACATCCGTGCTGATTGAGAAACAGCTACCCATGCTCACATATCACTGTGGCCGGGCCACACAGCACGTCACTTCTAGGAGACGACCTACCTTTTGCGCAATTTCATTTATGATTCATTATCATAGGGATTTGAAGTGAAAATGGAGTGCCGACTGTCGACTACCTGAACAAAAAAGAAAAATAAAATATAGTAGCCTAAGAGCATCTCTACATAAGATGTCAAATGTAAAACATAAAAATAATATTTGACGGCTTATGTGGCAATTTGATATTTTGTACAATTTTTTCTCCACCCGAAAATTTAAATGAAAATTTCATTCTATAATTGTTTTATCTCTTTGTTGGGTCCAATTATTTAGACCACCAATCAAGTACTTGGAATACTGAACACCATTTATTATGAATTGCATTACTGCTAATAAAAAAGGGTAATGCTAGGTAGAACAATTTTTTGGACCAACTTTATAAATCATGTGATGTCTTATTAATTGAAAATAAGTATGTTAATTAACAATTAGGTAATAATCTAATCATCAATAACCACAACATATAATTTATAAAATATGGTTTAAATAGATGGCAGCAGCTGTCAAAAATAACATAAGAGGGTTGGCCTTCAATTAACTTAACTCCATATAAGAAACTGATGGCTCGGCTGGAGAGAGTCTTGTTGCTATTTTTTTATTGTTGTATGTCTATGTGGCAGTTTCGATATCCCCTTTGGAGATGTGTGAGAGCTGTGGGTCATATGCTATGATGACATGTGAATGATGAAAGAAAAAAGCAAAAATTTGGTTTGTTTAAAATTATGTAACTGCTTATAATTTTAATTTCTGATATAATATCAGATTGTCTTTTCATCGTCTTTTGGTTGATAAAGAGTGTTTTGTCTTTCCCTTCAGTCCCTTTCAGTCTCACTTTCCTTTTTTTCTCTCTCTATAGAAAGAAGTCAATACAAGTAGTTGTCGCGACTTAATCTTGACCGTTCAAATACGAAGGCAGTGGCGGGGAGGATAACTTAGAGCATTTCCAATGGGAGTCTCTATCAGGGACTCCCACCACCAACTTTGATGAATTTAAGGCTACATCTAGCCCAAAAAGTAAGGGGACCCACATCAAATTTGTGACAGCCCGTCCCGGATTATTCGTACCGTAGGTGTGAAATGACGGTTTTGCCCCTAGTGTTTTTGTTTCATTGTGGGGTTGTTTTGGGGATTTGGTTGGCTGTATCTGGACCACACACACACCCACACTCTTATTCTCATCTTCTGCCCTGTCCTAAGTCTTTCTCTCTCTCTTTCTCTTCTTCTTCTTCGTACGGACCAAGACCAAAACACTCGAAAACGTTACGAATCGAAGTTGAAAACTATACCTTTATGTTCATGAGGTTCATATGAATTCAACCATACCTATTTCAGGTAAGGAATCCTATGATTTCACGTCGAACTCGAGATCCCCGATTTGATCACTGTTCATGCACACATGAATTGTTGTGTTTTAGGGAATTTGAAGCTTGTAGAAAGCTTAGTGAGGTCCTTAGGATGCTCAGGGTGGTTCGTTTGAAGTTTTTGGACGTTGGGATCGTGAGTTGCAGGTTTGGCCGAATTTTGTGAAGTTTTTCCAGCGAGATTCCGTTGGTTTTAGGGCTCCAAAGTGGTAAGGTTTTGTTCTACTAGTTGTAAGCTTCATTTTGATACCAATTTCATGAAATGTGGTTGAAAAACAAGTGAGAAACAAAGATTAGAAAATTTTCCACTTTTTCGGCGATGGCGACGGAGCCAGAGGTTGGTCGGAAAAGATAACGGAATTTTCCGTCAGTTTGGACGGAATATTCCTAACGGCGTTGGGTTAACTTTAACGGAATCTGTTAGTTTTAACGGAATATTTCTAAAGGCGTTAACTGACGTCGTCAGTGTGCCAGGCACGCGCCTGCGTGTGGGCGGCGCGTGTGGCAGTGCCTTGGCCGGGGCGTGGGGGCGAGTGAGACGTCGAAAAATTATTTTAAAAATATGGGGATGTTCGTGAGGTTGAGTAGATCATGTTGATGTATTCGTACACCCCATTTGAGCATTGTATGAGAAGTTATTATCTAGTTTTGGTTATGTGCTTTAAATTAACGTTTTTGTAGTTGTTTCGCATATAGGTGAGACCTATCCCGAGGACGAGCACAGTCACTCGAGGTAAGGGGTTACGACCCTTCCACATACCAGTGAGTGGGCTTTAGGTTTTCCGTATATACCTATATACTTGTGGATTTTCCCAGAAAATGAAATGAAATGTTTATATGTTTTAAATGCCATGCATTGCGTTTGCCTATTTAATTATGCATTAGTAGTTGCATATATGTATGTTTGGTGCTGCGGACGCACAGGTAAGTGCCAGGTAAGTTATGGTTATGTTTGTGACTAGTAGTGATATGTGATGCATAGAGAGCTCATAACCTACACCCCCGATGTTAGTGCTCCTGTCCAGAGTAGGGCACAGTCTTTCACGTGATGTTCACCTCCTGCACCACATGCTCCTTTTAGATCCAAGTTAGGTGCACAGTCCTGTTGTACAGACCATTATAGGTGGTTCCCACTCGTAGGTGACTTGAGATTATTCGTTCAGTCTTCACATGATAGTAGCATTTGAGCGTATTTATTTACACACAGTCCTATTATACAGACCACTATAGGTGGTTTCGACTCGTGTGCAGGTATAGTTAGTGAGTTGGAGATTTGAGCTCTAGATTCAGCTGTACATGTCACGTTAGGTAACTCCGGCTGACAGATTACATGGCATTGATTGACATTATCTGAGTACTTACATTTTATGTAGAGGCATTCGACATGGCATATTTCTGAGCATGTTTTCTATATATGTGTATATTCTATTTTCTGAGAAATTATACAGGTTTTACAGCGAGGGGTTAGAACTTTTGCCCACTCACACTTTCTGTTTTGTGCCCCTCCAAGTTCTAGTTGGATAGCTCTTTTGGTAGCTCACGAGGAAGCCGCGGCATATCTGACAGATTATCACCAGTGTAGGACCACCTCTGGGTGTGTTTAGTTAGTACTTGTTCCTCCAGACTGCACTAGGTTTTATGTGCTCTGAATATTGTTTTTCACACTTACGTTTGCACATGTATGCTAACTACCCTGTGTGTAGATTGGTTTTTATTTGTTCATACTTTTATTATTATTCTTAGCTTTCGTATTGTGCACATGGTTACGTCACCATCACGTGACGGCCAGCACGCCCTGATTTTGGTCGGGGTATGTCAGTTTGGTATCAGAGCCAGGTTTGGCAGTCCTATATTTTTGTGAGTGTTCTAATTGTTTTTGGTGTCTTCTGTTAGAACTATGCCTCCTCGTAGGGAACCATATCGTTTTCCTGAGCCTAGTTTCCCGAATGTAGCTTAGTTGGGGGAAGCTATCGCTACCGCTATTCAGTCGATGCTCCGTCCTCCCAAGAGGACTCCTCTGGAGACTATGTACAATCTGAAGCTGGATAAGTTCCAGGGCCACGAGGGTTTTGAGGAGCTGAGCGGTGGCTGGAACATAGTCAGGGGAATCTCCCTGTTGAGAAGTGGGTTGAGACGACATCTTGGTTTTTAGGTCAGGAATCGGCATCCTGGTGAGAGCAGGAGGTTCGTCGTTTGTCCTTAGAGGAAATGACTGATTGGGAGGTGTTCAGAGAGTTGTTTCGGAAAAGGTTCGTGCCTCCTGAGTACATTGATCGCAAAAAGTAGGAATTCACCGAGTTGAGGCAAGGGAAGTTGACGGCGAACGAGTATTATCGGAGGTTTACTGATTTATCCTGTTATTATCTGGAGGTTGCTGCCAATCTGGGTAAGATGCTTCGTCGTTTCCGTTTAGATACTAAGAAGAAGTGGCGTTCTATAGCGACCACTACCCCTCGCGACTCTTACCAGGAGTTCTATGAAATTCTGTTAAAGATTGAGGATTTCGAGAACATGCCCAGCGAGAGTGAGAATGGAAGAAAAAAATGGCAACCAGAGAAAAGATGACAAGGGCAAAGGTCAGGCATCTCTCGGACCTCGCAAAACCCAGAGTTTTAAGCGAGGTGGGACTAGTTCTAGTTCTTCTAGCGATGGTTTTAGTGCCACTGGGCAGGGTCGTGGTGGTAGATTTGCTAGGGGTACTAGAGGCCAGAGACAGGGTGATACTGGTAGAGGAAGGGCTCTGGTTTGCCGCGGGTGTAATAATCGACATTTTGGAGAGTGCAGGAGAGGCAGTGGTGGTTGTTTCACTTGTGGGCATATGGGACATTGAGCTGCAAATTGTCCCCAGAGTCAGCAGAGGCCCCAGCAGTCTTTCTTGCCACCACTTGCACCAATCCAGTAGGTCCCTGGACCTGGTAGTTATGGTCAGACGGGTCGTGGTGGTGCTTATTATTATCAAGGTGATGCCATTCCGTATGCTCGAGGACAATATTCATATCCATAGGATCCGTATTCTCAGAGTGGGTATCCCCAGTATTCTGGTGGCTATATGTTGTATCCTCTAGTTCCAGCGGGTGGATCTCAATGGTACCAGGGAGGACAGCCTCAGCAAGGGGAGATTGTTGCTAGTAGTGCGGGATCTTCACGACAGTCTGGTTAGCCTAGCTAGGGGCGTAGTGCACAGAGTCGTGGTGGTCAGACTAGTAGAGGTCGTGGTGGACGGCAGCAGACCCAGGGGCGTATTCACAATATCTCTCTGCAGGATGCTCAGAATAATCCAGACTTGATCATGGGTATGTTAAATATCCTTGGTTATTTTGCTAGACTATTGATTGACTGTGGTGCTACATATTCTGTTATTTCTCATACATTTGCTCAAGTGACGCAACCTCACCCTACACCTCTAGAGTATGATTTAGAGTTTGCTATGCCTAGAGGGGAGAAATGCATTGTTGACTGTGTGTATCCAGGATGTCCAATGATGGTGGAGGATGTAGTTATGCCAGCTGACCTTATCCCGTTAGATATTGTTGATTTTGATGTGATTTTGGGCACGGATTGGTTGCATTTCAATCATGCCAATATTGATTGTTACGGGAAAATTGTTAACCTTCCATCGTCCTGGATTACCTGTGGTTACTTTTATGGGTGAGCAGAGTAGGGTGAGACATGTCGTTGTCTCTGCTGTGCGAGCAAAAAGGTTGTTATCAAAGGGTTGCTAGGGATACTTAGCTCATGTGGTGTTGAACGATGTTGCTCTTAGTAGTGCGGAAGATTAAGGGTAGTTAGGCATTTTCCTAATGTTTTCTCTGACGATTTACCTGGGTTATCGCCAGACCGAGATGTGGAGTTCACCATTGATTTGCTTCCAGGTACTAATCCTATATCATTGACTACTTATCATATGGCTCCTGCTGAGTTGAGGGAATTGAAAGTCCAGTTGTAGGAATTAGTGGATAAAGGTTTTATTCAGCCTAGTACATCACCTTGGGGAGCTCCAGTGTTGTTTGTGAGGAAGAAATACAGGACTTTGAGGTTTTACATTGATTACCGGCAATTGAATCGGGTAACAATTAAAAACCGTTATCCATTGTCGCGTATAGATGATTTGTTTGATCAGCTTCGAGGTGCTTGTGTATTTTCCAAGATTGACTTGAGGTTTGGTTATTATCAGTTGAAGATCAGTAGGGATGATGTCCCTAAGACAGCTTTCAAGACTCGTTATGGTCATTACGAGTTTTTGGTAATGCCATTTGGATTGACGAATGCACCAGTTGCTTTTATGGATTTGATGAACCGAGTATTCCAGTCGTATTTGGGTAGGTTTGTCATTGTCTTTATTGACGATATTCTGGTGTACTTTAAGTCTAAATCTGAGCATGTTCGACATCTTACTTTGGTGTTGAAAAGGTTGAGGGAACACCAACTGTATGCTAATTTTAGCAAGTGTCAATTTTGGTTAGATCAAGTGGCATTTTTGGGACATGTCATTTCTGCTCAAGGTATTTTGGTGGATCCTCAAAAGGTAGCAGCTATGGAGAAGTAGGAGCAACCGCGAACCGTCACTGAGGTGAAGAGTTTCCTTGGTTTAGCAGGGTATTACCGACGATTTGTAAAGGATTTTTCCGTGATTGCTTTACCACTGACGAGGTTAACGAGGAAGGATGTTAAATTTGAGTGGGATGATAATTGCGAGCAGAGTTTTTAGCAGTTGAAGTATTGTCTCACTTATACACCTGTTTTGGCACTTCCAGACGATAGTGGTAATTTCGAAGTCTATAGTGATGCTTCCTTAAATGGTTTGGGATATGTGTTGATGCAGTATGGTAGGGTGATTGCTTATGTTTCACGATAATTAAAGCGTCATGAGTTGAATTACCCTACGCATGATTTGGAGTTAGCGTCCATTATCTTTGCATTGAAGATGTGGAGACGTTATCTTTATGGAGAAAAATACAAAATTTTTACGGATCATAAGAGTCTTCAATATCTTTTCACGCAGAGGGATCTTAATCTTCGTCAGCGGAAGTGGTTGGAACTGTTTAGTGATTATGATTGCACGATTGATTATCACCCTGGTTGTGTGAATGTGGTAGCTGATGCACTTAGCAGGAAATATCAGGGCTGTATTAATGTGTTGGATGCTAGTCATGTTCCTCTTCTGGCAGACTTGAGATCAACTGGAGTGAGGTTAGAGGCAAAAGATCAAGAGGTAGCTTTACTTGCTAATTTTCAAGTTAGGGCGATTTTAATTGATCATGTGCTCGAAGCCCAGATGGTTGATGAAGAAACTCAGGAAATAATTCAAGCAAGGAATCAGGGGAAAAGGAAGGACCTCAGAATTCGTGAATCGGATAGCATGCTTATGCAGGAGAGTAGGATGTTTGTGCCTAATAATTTGGATTTAAAGAAAGCAATTCTTGATGAAGCACATATCTCAGCTTATGCAATGCATCCAGGAGCTACTAAAATGTATCATACCGTTCGACCATTTTATTATTGGTCAGGTATGAAGAGGGAGATAGCTGAGTATATGAGTAGGTGTGCCGTATACCAACAAGTTAAAGCTGAAAGGAAGAAGCCGTTTGGGTTGTTGCAGCCGCTTCCCGTTCCAGAGTGGAAATGAGAAAATATTTCTATGGATTTTGTGTACAAGCTTCCGTATACGCATAATGGTTTTGATGGCATTTGGGTGATTGTTGATTGGCTTGCTAAGTCAGCACATTTTATTCCAGTGAGGGAAAAGTATTCTTTAGGCCGATTAGCTGAGTTGTTCATATCGAAGATTGTGAAGTACCATGGAGTTCTAGTGAGTATTGTCTCGGATCGTGACCCAAGATTTACTTCTAAATTTTGGGTGGCTTTTCAGGAAGCTTTAGGTACGAGATTACTTTACAGTACGACATATCATCCTCAGACAGATGTACAGTTAGAGAAGACCATTCAGACATTAGAGGATATATTGAGATCTTCGGTGTTGTAGTTTGGCGATGCTTGGCACAAACGGTTGGATTTAATGGAATTTGCCAACAACAACAGCTTTCATTTGAGTATCGGCATGTCACCGTTTGAGGCCCCATATGGTAAATCTTGTCGTACACCCTTGTGTTGGTCTGAAGTCAGAGAAAGAGTTTTGGTGGGCCCCGAGATTGTTGAGGAGACTACTCAAAATGTTCAGGTAATTAAGTCTAACCTGAAAGCGGCCCAGGATAGACAAAAGAGCTTAGCGGACCGGCATGCTACTGACTGAGTATATGAAGTTCGCGATTGGGTGTTTTTGAAGGTTTCTTCGTGGAGAGGTGTTGTACGGTTTGGAAATAAAGGTAAGCTGAGTCCTAGGTATATCGGATCGTATATGATCACTGAGCGAGTTGGTGAAGTGGCTTACAAACTTGAGTTGCCTTCTGAGCTGGCTAAAGTGCATAATGTTTTTCACGTGTCCATGTTTCATCATTATGTTGCGGATCCGTCACATGTGATAGCTCCTCAACCCTTGGAAATTAATTCGGATTTGACTTATGATGAGGAACCAGTAACGATTCTGGATTGGAAGGAAAAGGTTCTGAGGAACAAGACTGTGAATTTAGTGAAAGTTTTGTGGAAGAATCACTCAGCGGAGGAAGCTACTTGAGAGACAGAAGATCGGATGAGAGATTTGTATCCTTGGTTGTTCTTTGATCGCTAGTGGTTGGTGTGAGTGGTTGTTATGAATTTCGGGACAAAATTTTATTAAGGTGGGTAGGTTGTGACAGCCTGTCTCGGATTATTTGTATTGTAGGTGTGAAATGACGGTTTTGCCCTTAGTGTTTTTGTTTCGTTGTAGGGTTGTTTTGGGGATTTGGTTGTCTGTATCTGGACCACACACACCCACACTCTTATTCTCATCTTCTGCCCTGTCCCGAGTCTCTCTCTCTCTTTCTCTTCTTCTTCTTCGTACGGACCAAGACCAAAACACTCGAAAACGTTACGGATCGAAGTTGAAAACTATACCTTTGTGTTCATGAGGTTCATACGAGTTCAACCATACCCATTCCAGGTAAGGAATCCTACGATTTCACATCGAACTCGAGATCCCCGATTTGGTCACTATTCATGCACACGTGAATTGTTGCGTTTCAGGGAATTTGAAGCTTGTAGGAAGCTTGGTGAGGTCCTTAGGAAGCTCGGGGTGGTTCGTTTGAAGGTTTTGGACGTCGGGATCGTGAAGTTTGTCCGGCGAGATTCCGTTGGTTTTAGGGCTCCAAAGTGGTAAGGTTTTGTTCTACTAGTTGTAAGCTTCATTTTGGTACCAATTTCATGAAATTTGGTTGAAAAACAAGTGAGACACAAGGATTAGAAAATTTTACAGTTTTTCGATGACGGCGACGGAGCCGGAGGTTGGCCGGAGAAGAAGACGGAATATTTCGTCAGTTTGGATGGAATATTCCTAACGGCGTTAGGTTAACTTTAACGGAATCTGTTAGTTTTAACGGAATATTCCTAACGGCGTTAACTGACACCGTCAGTGTGCCAGGCACGCGCTTCGCGTGGGCGGTGCGGGTGGCCGTTCCTTGGCCGGCACGTGAGACGTCGAAAATTATTTTAAAAATATGGGGATGTTCGTGAGGTTGAGTAGATCACTTTGGTGTATTCATACACCCCATTTGAGCATTGTAGAAGAAGTTATTACCTAGTTTTGGTTATGTGCTTTAAATTAACGTTTTTATAGTTGTTTCGCATATAGGTGAGACTTATCCCCGAGGATGAGTGCAGTCACTCGAGGCAGGGGGTTACGACCCTTCCACATACCAGTGAGTGGCCTTTTGGTTTTCCGTATATACCTATATACTTGTGGATTTTCCCAGAAAATGAAATGAAATGCTTATATGTTTTAAATGCCATGCATTGCGTTTGCCTATTTAATTATGCATTAGTAGTTGCATATATGTATGTTTGGTGCTGCGGACGCACAGGTAAGTGCCAGGTAAGTTATGATTATGTTTGTTACTAGTAGTGATCTGTGATGCATAGAAAGCTCATAACTTGCACCCCCGGTGTTAGTGCTCCCGCCCAGAGTAGGGCACAGTCTTTCACGTGATGTTCACCTCCCGCACCACATGCTCATCTTGGATCCAAGTTAGGTGCACAGTCCTGTCGTACAGACCACTATAGGTGGTTCCGACTCGTAGGTGACCAGTGATAATTCGCCTAGTCTTCACGTGATCGTAGCACTTGAGCGTATTGATTTACACCCAGTCCTGTCGTATAGACCACTATAGGTGGTTCCGACTCATGTGCAGGTATAGTTAGTGTGTTGGAGATTTGAGCTCTAGATTCAGCCGTACATGTCACGTTAGGTTACTCCGATTGACAGATTACATGGCATTGATTGACATTATCTGAGTACTTACATTTTATGTAGAGGCATTCGACATGACATATTTATGAGCACGTTTTCTATATATGTGTATATTATATTTTCTGGGAAACTATACATGTTTTAGGGCGAGAGGTTAGAACTTTTGATAATGAAATGATTTTGAAAAGCTTTGTTTTTGCCCACTCACACTTTTTGTTTTGCGCCCTTCCAGGTTCGAGTTGGATATCTCTCTTGGTGGCTTCCGAGGAATTCGCGGCATATCTGACAGATTATCCCCAGTGTAGGGCCACCTTTGGGTGTGTTTAGTTAGTACTTGTTCCTCCGGACTGCACTACATTTTCTGTGCTCTGAATATTGTTTTTCACACTTACGTTTGCACATGTATGCTAACTACTCTATTTGTAGATTGGTTTTTATTTGTTCGTACTTTTATTATTATTCTTAGCCGCATTGTGCACATGGTTACGTTACCCTCACGTGACGGCCAGCACGCCCTGATTTCGGTCAAGGTGTGTCAAAATAGATTCCCCGTCTTTTTTTTTTTTTTGATTAAAAATGGGTGAGCCCCATTTCTAATTCCAAAATATGATTTTAAAGGTTTATTTTTCAATCGTTTGTTTGTTTAAAATAAACAAACAACAACTGTTTTTTGTGTGTAATTGATTAAGAAAAATGTTGTGCTTTGTGTTTAATTTTTAGATTGAAAAGTTCATAAAAAAAGGTGATGAAATTTATCATTGGTAGTTTAGAGGCCTAAACTGAAAATATAAACAAACAACATACCTTAATTGTAAGGGCATTACAATTTTGTTATTTGAAAGTATAAACAAGCAAACGAACCTAAACTGTAAAGTCATTACAATTTAAATGCTACAAACACAAGACTTAGCCTCTTTATGCATGAGATTGAGGTAAGAGAATCTAATCCAATAGTGCATAAAATGATGAAATCTAACTTTACCAGAATTTGAATTTTTTTTTTTTAGGTTGAAAAGTTCATAAATTTTTTTATGATAACACGTCTAAAAATCAACTTAAGAAAAATTAAGACAAAAATCAATTTACTATGTAATTAAATTGCTTCCCACTCAAAATCAACAGTGGGTTCACTCTTTGAGTCTCTATATACAGTCCACACATTTAAGGTTTTCTTTGAGTTATCCGGCGAGTACCTATATATTGAGATACTTTGAAGACTTCTATTCCGACTCATGAGAAATTTTTTGTCCCTATATTTACAAGGGTGGAGCCATAATTTTTTTCTTGCGTGGGCTAGCTAAAATTGGTATCATAAAATCATATGTTTATTTTTTTTATATATAATAATCAATATAAAAGAACAAACATAGAATACAAACAATTCTTGAAATCATAGCCCTAACCGACAACTTCAAGGACTATATAAATAATTGACCTACTACATAAATCAAGAATAAGTAAATAAAGCGATTAGAACGTACCAAATGTTATATTCATTGGAACGCAATGAAAAATAAAGATTGTGGAGATAGAGATTTAATTGTGAACGAAAAGAAAATTCTTTTTCTTATCTTGAGTAAGAAGTACAAAGGCTAAATGATAAATGGTTTTTTTCTTTAATGAATATGATAGAAGGGAGGAGGGGAGATAAAACTAGTTTATTATTTTTAGCATAAAAAGTATTATTTATTACCAATCCTCTACTAAATATACATGAAATAATAACTTGTACTAGAATTGAATGGGCTATATATGTCACATACCGGTCCGGACCCCCACCACATCCTCGGCTTGACTCCACTGTAACACGATATTGTCCACTTTGGGTCTCTACCACACCCTAACGGTTTTGTTTCTGATAACTCAGACGAGAACTTCCCAATGGGTCATCCATCATGGGATTGCTCTTGTGTGAACTCACTTAACTTTGGAGTTCCCACAGAACCAGAAACCAGTGAGCTCCCAAAAGGTCTCGTGCTAGGTAGAGATGAGAATATACATATAAGACTTACAGAATCCACTCTTCTGGGCGATGTGGGATGTTACAATATAGGCTACATGCATTAACATCAGCTATTAAAGCATGAGTTTAAAAAGGGATAAAAAGAAGGATAGTGCTATTCACACACTCTTATTAATTATTTGTCATTGATTTTCATCAATACATTCAACCGGAAGGCCAAAAAACCTTCTTGGGTTACAGCCCATCTTAGCCTTATGGGTGGCTCCGCCTGTGTATATTTAGAGATTATACGGTTGTCTGAACTCTATTTAATGTTCCCATACTCCTTTGTTAATGGGTGGTTATTATATATTTATGTTAAAAAAAAAAAAAGGCGCTCAATGTGCAGCAATTGGAAATTGGAAAAGAAAGAGAGAAAAATGGCGGCAACCAGTGACGAAGAAATGGATTCTCTGCTTTCCACTTTGGATCAAATCTACCAGGTACAAATCTTCCTCCTCCTCCTCCTCCTCCTCCTCACTGTGCCACTTTGCTAATTCCGTATGGCTTCCTTAAAATTCTCAGGACTTCAAGACCGGCGCAGCCGAGGTCGAGTCGAGCAAATCCGCGTGCAATGCCGAGGCGAAGAAGCGAGAGGCTCTCGAATTCACCTGCAACAATCTCAGACAAGGTCAATTCGCTTCGCTTCGATTCACTTCTTCGAAACAATCAAATGCAGCTTTTTCGATTTCAGCGGTTAAGATGACTGAATCGGAAAGCGATGATTTGATTTGTTGTTGCAGAAAACGAACGATTGAGCAGATTGTACACGGAGTCGTTCAGCAGTGTTGCTGATCAGCTCGAGTGGTGTACAAGAAGCCAGAGCTTGAAGGAAGAGGTGAAGAAAATGAGGGATGAGTGGATGAATAAAGAAGAAGAGCACAGGAAAGCAATGGAGTTGGTTAAGCAAGATTATGCTGCCAAGCTTGATGATTTGGAGGCTCAAATTAGGTCAGTTTTAATATCAAATTTAGCCCCTTAACTAAATTTGATTTGCAATTTTAGTCCATTAAATCTCTTACAGAGTAAGATTTGCAAATTTAGTCCAAATTTGATGCTTTAATCTCTTCTGAGGAGTAATTTGATTGAACTTATTGAAGTGCCAAATTTTGGCTAAGTTGCAATAAATAGAGAAGTTGTAAAAAAAATTGCAACTTTTTTAGTTCACCACCAAAATATAGTTCTTGGATATTTGTTATTCATGTATCTAGCGTCGCTAGATTGTCAATCAAAATCAACATTAGAGATGAAAAGTAAACACCAAATGAATCAACGATACTGAAAAAAAAAAAAAAACATGTTGATAAGAGTTTTGATGAAGTTACAAAAGATCAAAGGATGACTGGAAATAGAGAGAAATATGATGTCCTTGTCCCTGAAAATATTTTATCACCTAGTCGTGGTGAAGAATTGGAAATCCTAATTTGCTTCCGTTCAAAGAATAGACGTAGAAATGCAGCATTTTGTAATGGGAATTCAGAAATCATGTCTAAATATATTGTTGTGATCAACATGTATAAGAGTAGGGTTGTTAGCAGGTTTGTTTCATTTAAATCAGACCGTCAATTTGAATTGTTGGTCAGAGATGAGATATGTTTAAATATAAGGGTTTGGTTGAAAGTTTCACGAACTTACCACGTATGATGTCTGTCAAGAGAAATTTACTCTACGTACAAGCTAAGCTGTTTGCGTTGTATCAGAGGGTTCATGCTTGAGAAGGCAAAAAATGAAGCAACCATTAATCACCTTCAACGGGATTTAGCAGCCCATAAGTCCCATATGCATGTTCTAGCAAGCAGGTTGGACCACTTGCAGTTGGATGTGGAATCGAAATGTGAGGTCTTAAATAAATCTTTTTGCTTTTATCTCTGTTAGAAGTATAGTTTAGAGCATGCTTAAGTTGATATCATCGTTCCTTGACAGATATTCTTGAGATTCAGGATTTGAAGGACTGCCTCGCAATTGAACAGGAGGAGAAAAATGAGTTGAATAAGGAAGTCCAAGACTTGGAAAAGGAATGTGAGTGCGAGATTGCTTTCGGTTTCTCTCGTGTTCAAATTGTTTTATATGTGACTTGATCGGGCTTGCTTTGGCCTTTGTAAACAATTACATGCTAATGACTTGTTCGTACCTTGGTGATTGGTGCACACAGTGCTAGTTAGCAGATCAAAGCTAGTTGAGCAGAAACAAGACTCAAACTCAACTTGGCAGGTCGAAACGCTGAAGACCAAGATTATGAAGCTGAGAAAGGAGAATGAGATCTTAAAGCGCAAGATACTTCATTCAGACAAGGGCTAGATGCAGATGGGGTGGCTGCATAAGGTGTTTGACGAGCTCAGATAGTTCATTCCGTTCCAGAACTTGACCGAAAGGATGTCATATATGGATTTTGTATTAGTTCAACAGAAGAGGGCCTCTGTAGATTAGTGGACAAAGTGGTTGTGCAAATTCGTAGTATGGAGTTTGGACTGGTGTATCAGAGTAAAGTTTCTTTCTTTTTTTGGTGCGGAATGTTAGTAAAGTAACACAGCATTTTTCAGATTCCTTGACTCTTCTATTGCTTATTTAGTGGATTAGTGCATTAGTTAGGGCTCTTTTGGAGGCTGTACTCTATAAAGTGCTTTCACTCACTAGTGTTTTGTCAGTAGCACTTGTTCGTAGCACTTCTATGAAAATCCAGGTTGCACAAAAGTGCTTTTGATACTGAAGTACAGTGTTTGGATCCCAAATGAAAAAAAGCATTTCTTTAGTTGATACGCACTGTTAGTTTGAAAACATGAAAAAGGTTGATGTAAATCTTTCAAGGTTTCTGATTTGGATTTCAAAGTTTTTATAACTCGACTGTGTTTGAACACCAACCTCCAGAAGAAATGCAACACATCAAATGAAGAAACAAAAGCAACTGAACCTTTATTCAGTTGCCTCCCACTGCATCTCCACTCTTCATGCAAATAATGAGATCTTGCTCCTTGTTTCAACCGTCAACTGAGAATCTGCTTAGAGATCACTAGTTGTTCACGTTTTTTCTTTTTCTTCTCCAAGAAAAAGTTTGTTTTTGGTTGGTGTTAACCATTTCGGTTTACAAGAGGATGGAAACAACAACTGAACTACCGCTGCTATTGATGTGGTTCCAAAATGAGTAACCAAGTTGTTTAACTGGGACTCTCTCTACTATTTTGCATATATGTATAGGTTTACATACTTGAATACATTAATATTGTACTGAAGTATTTTAACCAAATTTTCTTAGGTGAATACAGCCGAGAAAGACGATATGATGCAGAGCTTCTTCCTTGCAGGAACGCTCAAGTATCTCTGTCTCCTATTCTCATCTCCATAATTCATCTCTGTGGATGAATGTGTATTCAACGCAGGAGTGCACCCTCTAAGGAATGTGACTCGACATGCTAGCGGAGAGAGTAATAGTACAACTGAACAGGACAGATTACCTGAAACATTTCATGGTAGGAAAGGACGGCCAGGATCCAATTAGTTCTCCTACTTAATGAACTTCAAGTACTTAAGGGTCCCCATATATAAGATCCCGGGCCATATTCAACTGTTCTTTGGTATCTAACAGCCTTAGCAACTTGAACTAGATACTAAAGGCAGTGGAGCAAGTTAATTGTGAGGCGACGGTGGAGTGGCTGTGCTGGAAACAGATGGGGGTTGTCTTTTGGTTGCTTCTTGGTATATAACAATAGGCTGTAGAAATATTAGAATAGGTAAAAATCCACTGTAGTTGTCTCTGCTGATGATGTGCTTATGGCCAAGATACATGATGTTATTTCAGCCTTGAATTCTCTTTCCAATATAAACCCTAAATCCCTATATTTAAACGATATCGGTTTGGCATAAGCATCGTCTCATCGGAGAAAAGTTAAGTAGACCATCTTATTGATGAGTTGATTTTATACTATATATTTTCCCCTATTCTTGGTACATGTTGGTGACTATTTTGATGAGATTTTGATGCTTTGATATGTGTTTTCAATGCAGGACATGCGAATTTGTTTTGCACATAAAATAAACAAATGGTGGAATTTTTGAGTGATTCCAACTGAAGCGGACTCATGAGTCTGTCAAGAAGGTTGTTTCAAAATTTCATGATTTTATCCAGAAGCATCTGATCATAGCAAATTAATTTATGTTTAGCGCGTAGTGCTGGCAGATTGAGCTGCAGAGTTTATTTATGACTTTTGGGCTGGAAGATGATTGCACTTGTGTTCTTCTTGGAACTTGAAGAAGAGGTTCTAATCTTTAATTCAAGTCATTTTGGGCTTGTTTTGGAGCTCTGAAGGTCAAAAAACATGGCTATTTCTTTGCTGGACAGATTTCCTTATCAGATTTGGATTGTGTTTTTAAGTTAACCTTTTACTATTATATTTCCTAGTTTTTAGAAGACTTTTCTAGCAAGGATTTTAATTGGTAGTAATATAAATAAGAGTATTTAGCCATTAGGGTGAGGGACGCAACATTGAGAGAACTTAGTTTTGGAAAATTTCAGACTTTTTACCTACAAGGTGTTTTCAATCATTTTTCTAATTAATGATATTTTCTTTAGTTTTATAATGATTATGCGTAACTAGTCCTTTTGCTAGGGCAAGGCCACAAGCCTTAACATGAATATGTGATTTTACTAATTTGTTTATGAATGGATGCATGCTTATATTGAATTGTTAATCGCCGTGTTTAAACTATCTAATTGACTTGATGATTTGCAACCATTAAGATATTTAAACAAGCAATTTGATGCAACTTCTGTTGGAATATCCCCCTGAAATTGAGGAGGGCTTCTTGTGATTAGTAATTATAAGTTCACTTAAGGCAAATATCATGCTCTTAAGGGTTGCATGGTTTTTCAAAGGGTTTTCATAAAGCTTAATAAGTCTTGCATGTTTATATTTGACCTAAACATCACACAAGGGTTGCATGTTAGATATATGTTTTTGCTTGAACATCACAAGGAAAATATGCATTAGGAAAACCTAACCTTTAAAGCATGTATGTGGAAATTCATAAGTAATTGGTAAAATTGCATAGGATTGTTAGTGGTGATGGGAGAACTCTAATGCTTAAATTGATTTTCAAAACGTTTTCTTTAGTTTTTCTTACTTGGCCAGTTATTTAGTTGTTTTTGTTTAAAATTCGTTTTTATTATTAAATCCCAAAATCAACATTTTCGAAGCTTTGTTTCAAATAATTAGCTAAGGATAAGTTTAAATACAAATTATTCATTCAATCGCTGTAGCGAACGATTTTACTTGAGTTGCTATACTATGATAACTTTGTACTCTTGCAAGTATTTTTTTAATATTTTTATCCCTACTTTTATAGGTGGTAAAAATCCTATCACCTATTTCTGTTAGAATTTTGTACAAGCATTTTTGTAGTAGCAGAGGTCTGCATCTCAGGATAAGAAATGCATAAGGATGCCCTGTAGTAAACATCGAATGGTTAGCTACATTGTATATATGCTGAATCAAGTGTCGAATGCATGTCACTGTAAGAGGACGATAAATGAGCCTTATTTATGTATTCATTTTTGGATGTATGGATTTTGAATGATTTTAAGTTTACAATATTTATTATGGTTTTGTGATATTCATTTTTAAGGTTTTAGGTTTTAATTTTATGAATGATGTTTAAATCTTATGAATGATGTTTGATATCAGTTTATTCCCCATTGCTATTGTTGTATCAAGCAAAAGTTAAGAAACCTCTTTTTTTTTTTTTTTTTTTTTTTTTTTTTTCTTTTCCCAAGTTAGAGTACAAGAACAGTAATAAAAGAAAATCAGAACCATGATATAAGTTTAATTTTTTAAGCTAATAGTAGGAATAGTTCATTTAATTAAAAGAAGTCAAATTTATTAAATTTAATTATTTTAAAATAGTCCAGTTTATTACTATCGTTATTTTTCCTCATGCTTTAAACCTCATTTATAGATTTTATTTTAAATTTTTGTAATCAACATATATCATAGATTAATTATATTTATCTATGTATATGACAAATTCTTTTTTATAATCAATCTTCCATAGATTAATGTGTTTTGTTTGTAGGTATATTATATTTTTTCTAACTTTTAGTCATGTTTCATATCTCGCTTATAGGTATAATATACATTCATATATTTGTTACTTGAGTTAGGGTACAATGTTTTGCAAATAGATTTATGTTAGTATAATAGTTTTTGTTTTTGTTATAAGTTTTTAATTATATTTTTTGGAGTTGGAAAATCATAATATTAGAAGATTTTAATTGATTTTTAATATTTTTAGAAAACATAAAATGAGTATAAAAGAAATAAAAAAGAATATAGTAAGCTGGATCGAAAACAGTAGAATGAGAGTCGAAAGGGGGGAAGGGGGAAAGGGGAAAATTTCTAGGGTTAGGGTTAGGGTTTAGCTCTGTTCGATCAATTCTCTTGACTAAATGGTATCTCTTTGCAAATTTCACCTGGGTAGTAGTAAATTGGTTAACGAGATCGATAACAAGTTGGCGGGAAACATCAATTAGGGATGGTAACCTGAAGAAACTAGGGTTTCCCAATACTAGCAATGTTCGAGTTTGCGTCTGTCTGTGTGAGATAAAGCCTCAGGTAGATAGTTCTCATCATTTTGGAAAAAGTGGAGATAATTGTGTGCTGAAACACCTTGTGAAGCTCAATAGTCTGGGGGATAACCCAAGGTGGAAGCAATGGGTGGTGACGCAAGCGGGCGTCTGCCGCAGCAATATTGATGATTTACTAGGCGAAGCATGCAAGGTATGTCTTGGGTGTCATTGCTTCAAATTTGGCGGGTTTAATTATAACACGTAGGAAGCTAGACAGACCTCTTGATTTGGCTGAGATTTCAATTTTTAGGTTTAATCATGATTGCTTAAGTGCTATCTCTTGGTTTGTTATATATGTTTGTTTCCCTTTGTTCTGTTTTTCGAGATTAAGCATGCGTTCTTTGCCCACTGGTTTGGTTTTAATGTTTGCAAGCTAATAATTACTCCTTGGAGCTTGTATGTGTCTCTTCATGTTTTGCTCGTGTTTGCTTACCGTGGTTAGAGTATCTTAAGTTGCTCTTTGGATAGTATTTATAGTCGCTGGTCACTTAGATTAAGTTCACATTCAGCTTCGTCGAACTTTTCTCTGAGCTTTTATCCCACAACCATGAAGGTCATTCCCAACTTGAAGCTTCCTCTTCCCATCATGCCCGAATCCCTACTAGCCAAAGAATCTCAGCCTGGGCTAACAAGTTTGCCAACCCCCTCCCCGGTTAACCCCCAGTTGTGGTTGAAGGTGCTCGCGGTACCTTCGCGTTAGAGAGTGGTGTTACCAGAGTGTCAACCAGTCTTTACTCCAACCTTAATGTTGAATACATGGAGAGCAGAGTTCTTATGGGCAAGCTGGTGGGTATGCAATTGGATGCTAGGACCATTAAGTGGAAGCTGGGATTAACTTGGGGTGCAAGAGTTAAGAAACCATTTTACTTAGATCATTTTGGGCATTTATGGTATGTTATTGAGTTTACTGATGATGAAGAGTTGGAGTTTGCTTTATATAATATGCCATGGTATGTCCGGGAGTAGATCTTCCATATGGAGAAGTGTTCATTTAGAGATACTGATCTTGTTTCTAATTTGAGGGTATGAGTGAGGATTCCTAGAGTATCGGTTCAGTACATAGATGTTGAGATTCTGGAGGTGATTACTCAACATGTGGGTAATTTTATCAGATTGGATGAGACTACTCTTTCTGGTCTCAATGGCTTGTTCGTTAGGGTGCTTCTTGAAGTGGATTTGAGACTACATTAGAAAAGGATTATAGTTGTGAATGATGATGAAGATTGTCATGGAAATTGAGGATGGTGAGATTGAGCAGGTTCATGCTGGAGGTAATAGAAAGAGGGTAAGGAGTGAAGCTAAAGGTGGTGCGGGCCCAAGCTAATTCGGAGGATGTTGATTAATGAAGTCGCTGTTGTGGAACTGTAAGGTCTGGGGCATGCCTAATTTTGCCTCTCAGTTTAATTTACTTTGTTGTTTAAGTCATTTAGATGTTTTTTGTATTGTAGAACCTAAGTCCAACTTTGATAGGGGTCTTAATAATTTATTTTCCAAGATGTTCTCGAATGTGTTTTTTGCTTGTGGGGGATGAGAGGACTGGTGGTCTTTTCCTTTGTTGTAATGATCTTAATATTAATATGAATGTGCTTGCCCACAATTCTAGATTCGTTCATTGTGAAGCTAGATATAAACAAGCTAACATTTTCCTTTTTACTTTTGTGTATGCTTACCCTCAAAAGAATCTTTAACCTTAACTCTGAAATAATATTATCAATCTTAATCTTGCAAGAAACTCTAGTCATCCTTGGATTATCTTGGGTGATTTTAATAATATTACTAATCTTAGTGAGAAAGTTGGAGGAGATAGGAGATCAATAATCATATGATACATTTTAACAATTTTTTGAGTGAAGGCAATTTAATTTCTATCCCTGCTTCTGATGTGCCTTTCACTTGGTGTAATGGTCACAAAGATAATACTATCATTTATGAAAGACTTGACAAGACCATTGCTAATACTGAATGGTTAAATTTATTTCCTAATGCTTCCCTTCATAATTATCCTATCTTTTGTTCAGACCGTAGTCCAATCTTATAGGACTTTAACAATAGTGTTAATGTTGGTACGTTAAGAACTAATATGTTTAAGTTTGAAGCTATGTGGTTATCCTATCTGGAATTTAAAACAGTTGTGAGCAAAGCTTGGAGTGATAACATTTCTGGTAACCCTTGAGGTAAGGTTATGGGCTACTTAGAAAGATTCAAATTTCTAATTATGAAGTGGAATAAGGAGCTCGTTAGTGAGTTAGATAGAATCCAACAGGATATTATGAGTATGCCTGATCCTAGTAATTTGATAAATAATGAAATTGCAATTAAAAACCAATTAAATCAAGTTATGAGAAATGAGGAAACCTACTGATGGGCTAAAAACGCCAGAGTTAATTGGCTCCAGCTTGGAGACAGAAATACAAAATATTTCCAAACAGTGACTAACATTAGGAAGAAAATGAATGAAATTTCCAAAATAAATGACCATCAGGGTAATTGGTAGTGGAAAGGTGAAGGAATGGAAATATCTTTGTTGAAGATTTCAAATTTAGATTCACTGCTTCCACCATCACTTCTATTCTAGGCCTTGATAACTATGTGGATATCATTGAACCATGCATCAATGAAGAGCACAACTCTTTGCTGAATAAGCCTATCTTGGAGGGAGATGTGCTTCAAGTTGTTAAAAGAATTGGGGCTCTAAAAGCTCCAGGACCTGATGGCGCGTTTTATCAAAATTGTAGGGACCTTGTGGGCCGTTTAGTTGCTGACATGATTAGAAACCTTTTCAACACAAGCTCTAGCCTAAGGTTAATAAACCACACAAATATTTCTCTAATCCCTGAAGTAGAAAACCCTGAATTGGTTTCTAATTTTAGATTGATTAGCATGTGTAATGCCACTTACAAGATTATAACTAAGATTATGGTCAATAGGATTAAACCTTTACTAATGAATTGCATTTCCAGGAATCAAGGTGCGTTTGCTCCTGGAAGATTTATATAGGACAACATTCTAATTATGCATGAAATTTTCTCCTCTTTCAAGGGTAAGAAAGGTAAGTGTGGAGCCATGGCTATCAAGCTTAATTTTAAAAAAGCGTATGATTTTCTCAGTTGGGACTATATCAAACTAGTACTAATGAAATTCCACTAGTAGGAAAAACAGCCTGCGCGACGTAACATTTTTCGTCACAAAAGAGGTACTTGTGTGACGAAAAAAATATTATCGTTGCGCAAAAAAGGCAGGGAAGAAAAAAAAAACTTTGCGCGACAAAGGCTTCGTCGCGCAAGTTACTGTAAATTTTGAGTCAAATCATTTAGTGCATGTAAATTAGAGGAATCAATACTGTATGTAATGTAGATGTTTGTGCGACAAAGCTTTTGTCGTGCAAAGGTTTGCGTGACAAAGACTTCATCGAGCAAAGGCCCTAACCTTCCTATAAATATGTGCTTCTGCTCTTCTTATTCTTCACAATTCTGTTCCTGTTGCGATGGATGATAAAAACCGGGATCAGAGGATGCTTGCCAACCTGTATGATATGAGGCAACATGTGGAGTTCGCGCATGCGATAGGTGTAGCCATGCAGAATAATTGTCCTATTGTTGAGTGGCGTTCATGGAAATATGTGCCAGAGAATTTGAAGAAGGCGGTGATGGATCAATTATTAGTAAGTATAATGTTGATGGATAAATAATTCATTTTATAATTTTTTTTTTTTTGTTATATATTGGAATTAATTATTTGCATAACAGTGTAAGTATACTCTTGATGATGATACGAACAAAGAGTTGATGAAGTTGATGGAGGATGCGTTGAAGGCAAGTTAAAAGCGGTGGCATTATAATGTGGAGCGGAATGGAAGACCATCGAATAGTAGTTTTAAATTTATGTTTTTGAGGACAATATTTAAGTTTAAGGTTTTTTATAGGTTCCGTATTTGGACTTAATTATGCTTTAATTCCTGTTTGGTTTTTTAAATAATTTAATAAATTAATTCAATTTAATTAAGGTTTTAATTATTTTTAGAATAAATATTATAATTGAATATTTGTTTGTAATTATGAAATTTACGTAAACATACGTAAACATAGATATCTATGTTTACGTAAACTTCATAATTACAATGAATCACGTTCGTTGCGCAAAAAATTTCCACATTTTCATTGCGTAAAGTTTCACTGAAACGGTCAAAATGCCTTCCAATTGTTCCTATTTACTACACATTCATGACTCGTTTTACACGATGAATAAAGACATTGCGTGACGAAGTTGTTTGTCGCGCAAAGTGTTCTGAGTCCTATATAAACATAATTTCAGAACCCTAATTTTCAAAGATTTTGTTTCAAAGGTAATGGCCGATTCGGGAGAAGGCTCTCGTGGAAGGAAAGTTATATTGCGAGTAGAGAGGTATCGACGTATGCAAGCGCCCTACTTTGAAGAAAAAAGTATGGCTGAGGCGTACGCCGAACTTATTTATGATATTGGCTATTTGGTGTGGATGAAATGTTCTGCCAAGTTTGAGTCTTGAAAAAAGTTGCCTAAGGAGTTGAAGAAGTCCATGCTGAGGGAGTTATCGGTAAGTTTGTATTAAATAATGTATAATTATTTTTGTTAAAATGTAGTATTTTTTTAATTACTAATTTATTGTTATTGACATTAATGTAGGTTTATTGGGATGTTGACGAAACCGATGAGAAGGGACATAAGTATCTGGATGAGCTTTTCAGGAAATGTTTCTGGCAGTGGCAGTTTGATGTGCTACGGGATGTGAGGCGAGGTGCTGTTGCCTCGGAAGAGGAGGATTGAAGTTGAATTGTATTTTTTTTAATGAAATAAGATTTTTAGGACTTTATATTTGTTTCAATTAATAAAATTATGTTATGTGGATGACTATTAATATTTACATTAATTATAATATGTATTTGGGATAATAAATTAGTTTTGTTAATTAATTTGGTAATGTTTAATTAGGTTTGAGTTTTTTTTTTATGTAGATTAAACTAAAATTTACATTAGATAAAAAGAAAGCAGAAAAAAATTTAAAAATATGCATTTTACACGATGAAACTGGTATTCCTCGCATAACTTATTTACATTAATAAATTATAGAGTAAATGAAAAAAAATGTAGACTTGCGCGACGAATAGTATATTAGTCGCACAAATACACTTTGCGCGATGAACATGCGCAAGTACACTTTGCTCGACGAACACAGTGTTCGTTGCACAAAATCATTTGTCTGAAAGTTAAGTTTATAATCTAGATTCATCAGTTGCAAAGGCAGAACTGCAGAAATTGTAGATTCAGACTTTGCACTACTCCCCTTCGCTTTATTTTTTTTTTAAAATATAAAATTAATTAAACTATGTTAAAATTATGTTGTTGTGACAGCCCATCCCGAAGGTGTATATTATTTTGTCCTTGAGAGTAAGGAAATGACTTAATTGCCCTTGGACGTTGAGATGTGTTGTGTGTAATATGTTTTTGGTTGTTGTCCAATTCCTAATTGTCCTATACTTTTGGAACTAGTTAGGACTTAGGTTTTATTTCTTTTGCTTTTGGTTGGTGACCCACTAGGACCACACACATACACCTAAACCTCTTCGTTGACCCTCTATCTCTCATTCTCTTAGATTTCATTTGTTGTCCGTACAAGTTGTACGGTCACTCTTCAAACTAGCTTCATCTTAGACGGATCAATGTTGTGGAGGTTGCTTTTGTGTTCTTTGTGAACTCAGGAGCTCAACCATTAGTTTGACCTGAGAGCTCGTAGAACCCGGAAACTAGAGAACCCAGTTTTGGGTTACTGTTCATGCAGTCGTGATCGTGGACTTTTCTTCGAGTTTTAAGGTTCTAGGGAGCTTTAGGATGTCTCCACGAAGCTTGGGGAGTAATTTTGAAGTGTTTTGGACGTCAAGAAGCTCGAGTTCATCGAGTTGCAGAGGTTGCCGAAGTGTTCGAGGTTTCTTCGGTGAGATCCCATTGGATTTAAGTCCTAAAAGTGGTAAGGTTTTGTTCTACTCGTTGTAAGCTTCATTTTGGTGAAATTTTCATGAATTTTGGTTGCGAAATGAAGAAGATATTGAAGTTCTAAGTTTTTCCAGTTTTCAGCGATGCAGACAGCAGCCGACATCGGCTTTGGCGAGGATCATTGGAGAAGACGAAGAATATTTCGTCAACTTTGACGGAATATACTAACGGAGTTACTAACGACGTCAGGTATATTTAACGGTATATTCCATTTTTGGACGGAATATTCCCTAACTCCGTTAGGGTTTCCGTACGTGTGCCAGCCACGTGCCTGCGCGTGGCGGCGCGTGGTTGGTCGGAAAAATTTTCTAAAAATATGGGGATGTTTGTGGTGTTGAGTAGATCACGTTGGTATATTCAAGCACCCCATTTGAGCAATGTATGAGAAGTTATTAGCTAGTTTCATTTATGTGCTTTAAATTAACGTTTATATAGTTGTTTCGCATATAGGTGAGACCTATCCTCAGGACGAGCGCAATCAATCGAGGCTTGGGGGCTACGACCCTTCCACATACCAGTGAATGGGCTTTTGGTTTTCCGTATATACCTATATACTTGCGATTTTACCTAGAAAATCGATTTAAATGAAATTATGTTTGAAATGCCATGCCTATTGATTTATGCTTAGACTATGAATTTGTATGATATGCGCATATTGTGATTTGACGTGGTGGACGCACAGGTAAGTACCATTTGAGTTGTAGATTGTTTATGTGAATTGATGATTATGTGAGATGTGTTGAGTGCTCATAAACTTGCACCCCGGTGTTAGTGCTCCCGCTCGTGGTTAGGGCACAGTCGTTCCGTGATGTTCACCTTTTGCACCATACGCTCACCTTGGATCCAAGTTAGGTGCACTGTCTTGTCGTACAGACCACAATAGGTGGTTCCGACTCGTAGGTGACCCGTGATCATTCGCACAGTCTTCACGTGATCGTAGCACTTGAGTGTATTTATTTACACCCAGTCCTGTTGTACAGACCACTTTAGATGGTTTCGACTCGTGTGCAGGTATATTTGTTGAGATGTGGATTTGAGCCGTACAGGTCACGTTAGGTGACTTTGGCTAGATGAATGAGCTCTAGATTCAGCCGTATAGGTCACGTTAGGTGACTCTGGTTGACATATCATTTGCATTTATTTATATCGCTTGGCTTACATATTTTTATGCTGAGATATTCGACATTGACATATCATTTGCATTTATTTATATCGATTGGCTTACATATTTTTATGCTGAGATATTCGACATGGCATATTTGTGAATTTTGCTATTCTGAGCATAGTTGTGGTACAGATATGTACTCTATTCTCTGGGAAATTATACAGGTTTTACAACGAGGGGTTACTATCTTTGATAACTGAAATAGTTTTGAAAAACTTTGTTTTTGCCCACTCACAATTTTTGCTTTGCGCCCCTCCAGGTTCTAGTTTGGAGTGCTTTTTGATGACTTGCAAGGAATCCATGGCAGCTCTGACAGATTATCACCATTGTAGGATTACGTTTGGTGTTGTATAATTAATATTGTCCTGCTGGACTGCACTTAGGCTACTTATGCTCTGGTTGTGAATTCACACTTATTTCGTCTTGCACTTTATCTTATCTAGTGCTCTAGTTAGTTGGTTTTTATTTATTTATTTGCATTTCTTATATTAATATTGCTTCCACACTGTGCACATGGCTACGTCACCTTCACGTGACAGCCAGCATGCCTTGATTTCGGTCAGGGTGTGTCAGTTTGGTATCAGAGCCTAGGTTTAGCAGTCCTGCATATTTTGTGAATATTCTAATTATTTGGTGTCTTCTTTCAGAACTATGCCACCTTGTAGAGAGCCACATTGTTTTGCTAAGCTTAGTTTCCTCGATATAACTTAGTTAGGGGAAGTTATAGCTTATGCGATTCAGTCTTCGCTTCACCCTCCTTAGAGGACTCCCCTGGAGACTATGTATAACTTAAAGTTAGATAAGTTTGAGGGTCATGAAGGACATGAAGGAGCAGTGCGGTGGCTTGATCATCTTGAAAAGACATTTCGAGTGATGCAAAGTTAAGGGAATCTTCCTTCTGAAAGGTGGGTACAGACGACTACATGGTTCTTAGGTAAAGAACCAGCATCTTGGTAGGAATATAAGGCCTATAATTTGACCCCAGAGGAAATTGTTGACTAGGAAGTGTTTAAACAGTTGTTTCAGAAAAGGTTTATTCCCCCTGAGTATATTGATCGCAAGAAGCAAGAATTTACTCAATTGAGACAGGGGAAGATGACGGCAAATGAGTATTATAGGAGATTCACTGACTTGTCTTGTTATCATTCGGATGTTGTTACAAATCCAATTGAGATGCTTCGTTGTTTCAGATTGGGTACTAAGAAGAAGTGGCGTTCTATGACGACCACTACTCCTTGTGCTTCTTACCAGGAGTTCTATGAGATTTTGTTGAGGATTGAGGATTCAGAGAATATGCCTAGTGAGAGTGAAGAGGAAGAAGAAAATGACGGCAATCAGAAGGGAGATGATAAAGGTAAAGGACAATCATCTCAAGGACCTCGCAAGACTCAGAGCTTTAAGCGTAGTGGAGCTAGTTCCAGTTCTTCTAGTGGGGGTTTTAGTGCCATTGGTCAGAGAAGAGGTGGTAGATTTTCTGGGGCTCCTAGATTCCAGATACAGGGGGATGCTTAGTAAAGGAAGGGCTCCGTTGTGCCGCAGATGTAACAATAGACATTTTGGGGAGTGTAGGAGTGGATGTTTTACTTGTGGTCAAATAGGGCATAGAGCTATAAATTGTCCTCAGAATCAGTAGAGGCCCCATTAGTCTTCCTTGCCACCACCAACGCCTATCCACCAAGTTCCGGGGTCTCGTAGTTATGGTCATATGGGTCGTGGTGGTGCTTACCATTATTAGGGTGATGCCGTTCCTTATGCTTCAGGGCAGTATCAGTATTCCCAGGATCCTTATTATCAGAGTGGGTATCCTAAGTATTTTGGAGGTTATACGCCATATCTTCCCATTCCAGCTGGTCGATCTCAGTGGTACCAAGGAGGACAACCCCGACAAGTGGAGATTGCTTCCCGTAGTGCAGGATCTTCGAGGTAACTTGGTCAATCAAGGGCGAAATAATGAAGCTAGTAGAAGTCGTGGGGAATGACAACAAGCCCAGGGACGTATTAACAATATTTCTCTGTAGGATGCTTAGAATCATCCAGACTTGATCATAGGTACGTTAAACATTCTTGGTCACTTTGCTAGAGTTTTAATTGATTGTGGTGCTATGCATTCTGTCATTTCTCATACATTTGCTCAAGTGATGCAACCTCATCCTACACCTCTAGGGTATGATTTAGAGTTTGCTATGCCTAGAGGGGAGAGATGTTATGTTGATTGTGTATATCCAGGATGTCCAGTGATGGTGGGGGATATAGTTATGCCATCTAACCTTATCTCGTTAGATATTGTTGATTTTGGGCACAGATTGGTTGCATTATAATCATGCCAATATAGTTTGCTACAGGAAAATAGTTACTTTCCATCGTCCTGGATTACTTGTGGTTACTTTTGTGGGTGAGCAGAGTGTTGTGAGGCATGGCGTCATTTCTGCTGTGAGAGCAAAAAGGTTGTTATCAAAAGGTTACCAGGGATATTTAGCTCACGGCATTGCTTCATGTTGACTTATGTAAAACGTATTTCACTTGTATTTTCTTCAAAATTGGGCATGCACAAGGGTTCAAAATAGACAATAACAAAGAAGACAACCTCCAAACCAAATATCTGAATATTTCACGCATCACAATCAATAATTCTCGTCTATTTTGAACCCTTGTGCATGCCCAATTTTGAAGAATATACAAGTGAAATACGCTTTACATAAGTCACGGCATTGCTTCATGTTGACTTATGCTACATCAGATGCCACATCATCAAGGAAACAGTTAAGAATTAGTTGAGGTGGTTAGAAGAAAACTTACTATGTAAGAGAGTTGGTTAGAGGATGTAGTTTATAAAAAGGCCGTGAGCAGCTTATTGTAAACTACTACAATTTCCATCAATATGAAAACTTTCATTGCTTTTCTCTCAGTTTCTCTAAATTCTTCTTAGTGTTCTTAGTTTTCTGGTATATTCTTTCATACTGTTAAAACTTCAAAGCATGTATGTATTCAATCAACTAACATTTTACGTTATATTTTTAATTTCATAATCATAAGGGATATGATGAGGATCTAAGGGCTTCCAAACTTCTGCAGAAAGCAAGGGATCGCGATAAAACTTAATTATAAATGCAATTAGCTAGCTATAGGAAACAGGAGAATATATATATTAATGATTAATGATATAGATGGAGCTTTATGTATGTTTTTAGGTGTATAAAGACTAAAGTTGTACAGGAATCAAAACATTTGGTTTGTAATCAGTACATGACTTACTGCATGAATATTTCAAAACTGTAACTGCAGCCAAATGACTCACTTTGTTTGTTTTTCTCCCCTTTTTTGTTGCTGAAAGGAGTTACGTACTTTGTGCTAGCTGATCACACATCTCAACCTTAGTTCCCATACCATGTTAACTGTGCCCAAATTAATTCCCATAACCCTCTCATAGAGATCATGTAGTTCGGGAAAGGCGGACAATATATCTGGTTTCTCTTTGAAATTTTTTCTAACAATGAAACGAAAAATATCATTAAATTAAAAATTTGTTATACATTGTTAATCGTATTAGAAAGAAGAAAAATACAAATTTTACGTCTAAATATAAACAAATGAAACATTGGATCATAAACGAATAATAATCAACACAAGGGCCGGGGAGAGAATTTACATGTCACGTTCTCATTAGTGCTAGTGCAAATGATGCATGAGACTTGGTGCTAGAAATTAATGAATTATTAACTAGGTAGCGACAAGGAGAGCTTGTGCCTGAATGTTCCTCCATTTCACACAATGGGTAGTCAAATCCAAGACGAGTGGAGGCTCAAAGATAAAATCGAGAAAATTTACAAGCCCAAGCAAACAGACATTGCCTTCAACACCTACCAATGAAAAAAAGTGTGATCGAACAAAGCAAAAGGCAGCCCCATCCATCCTCACCCACATCACTTGCAATCATGACTTCAAGAGGGGGACCTCTCTCTCTCTCTCTCTCTCTCTCTCATATTTTACTCAAAAGGGTCGTCGTTGAACACTAGCAGCCCTTTAATTCCCATCCAAAATAAAAGTAGACAATAAAATATAACTCTCTCTCTCTGTCTCTCTCAATATTTGGTATTTAAAAATGATGAAGGGAGAAAAAGTGTGATGATAGAATCTAGTACTAATCTATTGAGAGAGGTGATGGATTTTGCACTGGCAAAGAGAATCCATGTTGGGAGCTTGAAAAGGTTAGCCAAATATACATGCATACATACGAGAGAGAGAGAGAGAGAGAGAGAGAGAGAGAGAGAGAGAGAAAGAGAACGTGTGTGTGTCAGGTTGAGAAAGGCATGCGCTCTTCAAACTTGAAAGGAACTTGTTTTGTTGTGTGGCATATTATCGAAGGCATTAAGGAATGTTAGGGGAATTGGGCACATTCCTATTCTCTCTATCATTCATTCATGCCAAGGTTTTATTTCATCTTGTCTATATATATAAGTTATCTAATAAAATATAATGTTATGCAACATATCATAAAGAGTAAGATTCTCTTCTCTCCTATTATCATTATCATTCTCTTTCCTTTCTCCTCTTATTGTTTTTTTTTTTTTTTTTTTTTTTTTTAAATATAAAAAATTCAAAACAAAATATTGACGTAATTTAGCCATAACCATTTAAATAGAAGAAGAGAAAATATAAATGAAATTAGGAAGAAAGAGAATTATATTCCATACCATAAACAAATATTGCGTTTTCTTTATAGATTGGTATAAGTTTGTCCTCTTGGTGGGAATTCAGATGTTTGAGACAGAGAGAGGGAATTAACATAGCAAGGAGAGCCCGAGAGTCGGCCGAGAGTCTCAATTCTCAAAAACATAAAAATGTGAGATCCGGATAAAGCTTTATCTTTATTCGATCCTATATCCAACGATTTAAATGAAATAGAAAAGAAATACTATTTATTTATTTGTTATTTACTGAATAAAGAGATCCAAAAAAAGATGTAAAAGGTGAAGGAAAACTTTTGACTATAACAGTGACCGTTGTAAACTTTACAGTACAAGACCTTAAGGGTGCATTTATTGCATCGGACTATCTCGGACTTGACTACCTTCAGGACTAAGCTAAACTAACTTAGATTAGATTAAACTGAACTAACTTAATAAAACGTTTGGTGCAATCTTGGACTAAAAATCAGGATAACGAAAAGCCATCACATTCATCACCCAAAAGACCAACAAAGCAATTTAGAACAAAAATCATACATTTTTTTTTATATAAAATTATAAAATTTTCATTTAATAAAGAATGATGTTAGGAGCTACACATATGATATGGAGTCATCGAATGAAGTAATACGTTGCGTATACAAAATGTATATATATGTTCTATATGATTTCTATTTGGCATACAAACTTAAATCAGGATCTTCTCCCTTCTTCTAGTAACTAGCGGACTGGTGCACTCTAGTCTGAACTCTCAATATCTGTTCTTCGCATATCGCATACGAAGAGAGCTTAACCTTATGGCTGAAGGTAAGGACATGCCAACATTCCTCTATGCACCCAGCATGTGGAAATACACTTGAGGTGCCCATTCCTACATGACCTCTGGCGAAGACGTCCTGCCAATGATTCAGTAATCATCACACGAGAGATTCCCACAAGAGCAGCACATAGTAATGGAAGAAATACAATGCAGAGCTTTGTCGGAATAGTCTCTGTGATCAAACACTTAGATCTTCCCGGACAAATACCATGCAAAAAAACCAAGAATTGCAAATAAAACTGAAGTATTTCAGCATAAGGAATCAAACAACAACATTTTTTTGCATTTATTTACATAAGTGAGATTAAATGAAAAATTGTAAAAAGCAATTGAAATAGAATCGGAGGGATATGAACGGGAAAGTACAACAGACCAAAACAAACAACTAAACCCAGTGCACCAGGCTACTGCCATGGCATCCATTGCAGAGTCATTGCAAAGTAGATACATAGACAAACAATTAATGAATTTGGCTCCACGTTTTCGAATTTTATTTATTAATAATTTATCAAAAACAACACCCAAACTCCAAGGCTCTGCATTTGCATCTCAATTCTTTGTCCTTAATACTAGTTTTCTAATCAAACGCCTTGCATTTGCAAACAAAGCCTTGCATATACATCAAATTGTGGACGTGATAGGAATAGACAAGAGCACCACACGCTGAGGCACACAATTCTTTGTCCTTAATACTAATTTTCTAATCAAAATGTGCACCATAATTATCATTTTACTTTTCTCATAGAACACCTAATTATTACTGATACTAATATGAACAAATGTGCAGCCCAGTGCACCAGGTTACTGCCATTGCAGAGTCATTGCAAAGTACACAGACAAACAATTTGAACGATGCTAATCACCCACCCGCCTCGGACCACTTAGCCACTACTGATTTATGAAATTCAACCCAAATCAAAAACACCCAAAACCACAAAATTCAAGAAAATTAATATTATCTACAAAATTGACAATCTTTGATGTAAAAATTCCAAATTTTCACAGTTTTCAAACCCAAAACAACGAATCGATGAAAACCCAGTAATAATTTAACGATCTGAAACAAAATCGAAGAAATAAATCGTTAGATTCGAAATTTACCAGACCAGGAGTAAATAATGACGAGCAGGAGATGAGGGCGAGCAATACGAGGATGACGGAGCAGGAAGAGGAGCGGGCAGACGAGGACAAGTGACGACTCTCTCTCGATGACGGGCTTAGGCAGTCTCATGGTATTTGGGGGTCCTCGCTAAGAACTCCTAGGGAAGGAGGTAGTCAGAGCGAATGAGGGCTAATCCCATTAAACTTAGTCCATTTGCCTACCAAACATGTAACTACACTAATAATTAGTGTAATCTAGTCCAGTAAAACTTAATGAGTCCAAACAAATACCCCCTTTGAGTCCTAATTGAATAACGTGACCTCTAAAGCCTTTGCCTCAAAGTTACTGCAGTAGTTCATCATGGAAGATTTTTTGTGCATTTTCAAATTTGAATAACACTAGACAAGGACAATTTTACATATAATTTGAGTTAGTACATTTTGTTGTGACATATGTTCTAATAGATTTTGTATTAGACTTTTTATTACTTGGAGATCAAGTTTCTCTCCTCCTTATTATCATAAATAAAGTCAAAATGACTGGAGAGTTAACACACAATTCCTCAAGCCTATTCTCCACTCTCTTTCTCTTTATGCCGCACCCAATTAAATATAGTCCACAACACGTTATCACACACGCTCCTCCGCTGCGCTAAGGAATCTGACGTGGTTATTCTTCAATTAGGAGAATATTATGTTTCAATTATTCTTAATTGATTAAATTTTGGTTTTCTTGAATTCATATACTTTTATTGATTCAATTTTTATTTTTTTTTATTTTATTTTTTTATGTTGAACTTGATACAAGCTTTGGAGATGGAAGGCCGGAATTGAAAAAAATAATTTTATGCATCAAACCAATTCATCAATATCATCATGTAATCAGGTTCTTCCAAAATAACGATTTTTATCTCGATATTTTTGTAGCTCTGATAGCATGAGCATTCACTATAATGCATGACTCAACTTTAAGTTTTTTGAATTTTAGATTCTACATAAATTGTGTATGCATAGCTAAAATCTAGACTTCATTCCTCTCAAACTAATTCTTCTCAAGGGACCAGATTTCATTCCTCTCAAACTGATTCAGCTCTTCCTGCATAGCTAAAATCCATTCATCATCAGTTAGAGCATCTTTGATATTCTTAGGCACAATCTGGGAGACATAGCAAATATTTGCAACTTCATTAGCTATTTCTCTTCGAGTTCTAATGCCTTTGTCAATTGGACCCACAATTTCTTCATCACAATGACCTTTGGCCCACTTTGGTTTGTCCTTGAATAGGACACGAGAGTCTTGATCAGTGCTTGATTTACTCTCATTGTCACTTTCTGACACCACACTTGACTCACCAGAAGCATCACCATTATCCTTAAAAGAGGGAAATAACACATCATCATTTTCAGTTGTCAAAGGGAAGGGACATCAGTGTCATCAATCTTGACATTTATGGACTCCCTCTTTGTCCTCAGATTATAAACTTTATAGGCCTGACTTGTGTTGGAGTACCCCAAGAAGATTCCTTCATCACTTTTACTATCAAACTTTGCAAGATGTTCTCGATCACGCAGAATGTAGCACACTCCCAAAGACTTTGAAATACTTTACTATTGGCTTCTTACCCCTCCAGAATAAATAGGGAGTCACATTAGTGCTAGGTCTGAGGAACATATGATTTAAGATGTAGAAAGTAGTGTTCATTGCCTTCCCCCAAAAGTGCTTTGCCAAGTTTTTGCTATTAAGTAGCATTCTAGTCATCTCAATCAAAACACAATTTTTCCTTTCCACTACTCCATTTTGTTGAGGGGTGATTGGAGCAGAAAACTTAAGCTTGGTGCCATTGGTTGAACAGAAATCACAAAAGTGAGCATTCTCAAATTCGATTCCATGATCAATTATGATTCTGACTAGAGCAAGATGGCTAGACAGAGATTTATTCAACATTACTTTGTACACAGTGATGAACTGTTTAAAGGTATCCGATTTTTCCCTTAAAAAGAATACCCAAGTGAATCTAGAGTAGTCATCCATAATTACAAGATGTACTTCTTGACACCAAAAGATAAGGTCTGAATTGGTCCAACAAGATCCATATGAATCAATTAAAGAGGCTTAGTTGTTTCGATGCCAGTCACTTTCTTATGTGCCACCGAGATTGCTTTCCCAATTGACATGGTTTGCAAACATATAAGTCAGAAATAGAAATAGGTGGCAGCCCTCTCACAACCTTATGTTTAGACAACTTCTTGAGGTCTTTGAAGTTCACATGCCCAAGTCTCTTACTTCATCAATGGCTTTGTTGCATTTGGAGTATTCAACAACTTTAGAAACATCAAGAATGTAGCAATTGTCACCAAATCTCGGGAGAACAAGCAAGTTTTTTTCGTGTTCATCTACAATCTGACACTCTCTTTTTGAGAAGCACACTTTATTAGCCACATCATCACACAACTGGCTAATGCTAATGAGATTTGACTTTAACTCATCAACATAACTAACATTTTCAAGCTTAGGCAATCCGGGGATTTTGACATCACCTTTTCTTATGATCTAAGACTTGTCTCCACCACCAAACACAACTCCATTGCCAACAAAAGGGGTAAGAGATGAGAAAGCCTCCTTATCTCTAGTCATGTGATGAGAACACCCACTATCAAGATGCCACACATTTGATATGGTAGCTGATAAAGCATTTAGAACAACAAGGCACCTATTTGAGTCCTTATGCACCCACTTCGAACTTTGTTTAATATTTCCAGATGAAGAAGAATGAATAAGCTGAGCAATTATGTTGACTTCGATTGCCACATGATCCACCTGATCCTTCAGCAAATTAGTCTTTCCAGAGTACAATTTTCTACATTTTGGACGAATGTGCCCAACTTCACCATAGTGATGACACGCTGGAACATATCTTGTCCTTAGACCTAGTTTGACCTTCTGAGATACATGAATAGATTCTCTAACAAATTTTGTTTTGGTGGGGATAAAACTTAAGCTGCTTTCTACATAACCAAGACTACTTTTGTCACCGTGTAGTTTCCCAATACTCAGTATCTTGTCAATTTTTCAGCCCCAATAATGAGACGAATAACCTTATCATTTGCCTCATTCAGTTCAAGTAGTTGTTTCCTGTTGGCCTCATGATACATCACATTATTTGCCTTCAATGCATGAATTTGGTTCATCAAGTTATCTTGAGATTCTAGCAAGTTTTGAACATGAGCTTCAAAAGTAGTAATAACATCATCGTTTTCGACTTTGTCATTGCAATTAGAAGCCTTTTCATTCAACTCCTCAACATGAGCCTCAAGATAACCAATTTTTTCATCCAGTTCAGTTTTGATTAGACGAAGTGACTTGTTTTCTTTGTATAACTCAGTAACCTTCTTAGTGAGCTTAATCTTCTCCACTTTTGTAGTACAAGTCTCATCAAGGAGAGAATCATACTTTATGCACAATTCATCATAAGACATCTCCTCATTGCCATTCAGAACAAAATCATCATCACTCAACGACACTTCTTTAATTCGAGCAATAAAAGCAACAACCTTTTCTTCATTATTTGACGACTCATCAAAATGAATAGAGCTATGATCATTATTGTCACTCTAAGTAACCATCATTACCTTTTTGTGCTTTTGACCAAGGAGTTTGGTGTTAGCACAATGCAAAGCAGTGAACAGGTACCTTTAACAAACATTTGTCTTCTTTCTAGTGAAACATTTGTGCTTCACTCTAATAGATTGTTTTCCTGATTGTTTGATGACTCACTAAACCATTTAGAATCTTTTCCTTTGTTTTTGAGAATTCTTCTGAATTGTTTGACGAATAGGGCAAGATCATCTTTTGCAGCATGTCTACACACATCACCAACAACCACACAGTTCTCAACACTTTGAAGGGCCACTTCTTTTTTCTTCTTGGAGTCACTTTCATCCATATCAAGCTCCATCTCATAGGTAATGAGCTTCCCAATCAATTTCCAAGCTTGATCTCATTTAAGTCCTAAACCTCTTGAATAACAACATTCTTTGCTTGAAATCTCTTGTGCAAGGATCTCAAAATCTTTTGAACAATGGTTGTTTCATCAATAGGCTTCCCTAACCCCAAGGCTTCATTTGTTAACATTTCAACTTTCTCATAGAAGACCAAGAAAGTCTCAGACTTGAGCATTCTCAAATCCTCAAATTTTGAAAGGGCCATTTGGAGCTTCAGATCTCTCACTTGTTTATCACCCATATGAAGAATTTAGAGTTTGTCCCAAGCTTGCGTGGCAATAGTGCAATATTGTACATGAGCCAACTGATTAGACAAAATGAAAGAAACAATTGCATTCTTTGCTTTCCTATTTGTCATAGCCGAAGCAATTTCTCTTTGATTCCATTCACCTTTTGGCTTAATCACAGACTCTCCATTGACAAGCCTCAATGAAGCCTTCCTATAGGTGGTTCAGTATGGGATCCCAAAATGAAAATGGGATCCCGAATCCCAAACCAAAAATTTTCAGGACGAAAATTCGAAAACCAATCCTAAACCTAAATTTCGGTATTCCCAATTTTCGGGATTCTTGAAATATTTCGGTATTTCGAGATGGCTCAGTATTCCCAAATTTCATACAAATTAAAATACCAATCACTCATACCAAGTCAAATTAGCATGCAACCAAAATAAAATAAGTAACAAACCCAAAAGCAAAAAAATAAGTTACAAACCTAATATGTTCGAAGACTAACAATACAATTTTTTGATTTCATGTTGAAGAAATATACATATTTGGTTGAGAAGTCGCAGTGCAGGGTGAGTGTGTGTGTGTGGGAGGTTCATACCAATAGATGTGGCAATAAAGGGTTATGGTTAGTACCAGTAAACCACATAAATTATATTGCTACTAGTAGTTAGCAACAATTCAAATGTATAATATATATAGATGTATATATAAATATTATTATATATATAGTATTTATTTTCAGTTCGGTATGAGATTACCAAAAGTTTGAGGAGACAATACTGATTCCTATACCAAAATTTCGGGATCGGTTCGGTCTGTCATCCCAAAAATTTCAAGAATTTTGGTTTGGGATCGGGATTTTTTTTTTTTTTTTTTTTTTTTTTTTTGATTTGGGATTTTTAGGAATTTTTTCTAGCCCTAAGCCTTCCACTCAAGAATGTAATAATCCATAGGAATAAGATCTTGTGCCTTAAGAAAGATTTGAAACTTCTCGTTCCAAGCAGCATAATTTGTACCATCAAAGAATGGAGGTGTATTACATAAGCTACCGACACGATCATGGTCCATGGTGAGATTCCACACAATACCAGCAAAACCCAGTGATCACTCTATATCTATAGCAAAGCTCTGATACCAATTGAAATTGGTACCATGTGGAATAAGCTGTATATAAAAATAATAATCCATTGGACTGACTAGTCAAGCCCACTAGTCAACTAAGATATATTTGTTGGTCAATAAATCTAAGATTCAAAAACCAATTTTAGTACCCCAAAAGCTATCCTAGTCAGCAAGGTTGTAGTTCGTTGCAAGTTATAAATGCATCAAGTGAGCATGACAGTGAGCACATGCCATTTAAATGTTTAACAAGTATACGTACCATGTATGTGTATGTGGGATGTGTGACACAATAAATATAACTTGAACATAAGATATTTTTGCCCGGAAAAACCCACCTATTGGTTAAAAAACCGAGGACTCTACACTAAGTCCAATCCACTAATGTAAACCAAGGTTCATACAAATATCCACACAAAGCTTAATTCCTAGAACCCTATCTAAGAAGCAGCTTTACCTTTGTGCAATCTTGCCTTACATGAGACGGACTTCTTCGGTCTTCATGAAGTGCTAGCTCCTCCTAAGCTCTTCACCTTGTGGCATTGAGATCAACATGATCAATGATATGATATGATTTTATGATGTGCACAAGAAATCTGGATTTGAATGACCAGTCAGATTCTCCAATCAAACTGTTGAAGTAAAAATCCAACTTGAATCCAAAAGCTTGGTCTAAAAACGAATTTGAAGCTTAAAACCAGACCAAGACATAAATGCAAAACCTTAGAAACCATGCAACCCTAATAGACAATGATTGGGTGTTTAATGCATGAGGAAGGTTTGGCAGTTAGGGTTTATAAATGGAGAAGATGCAAGCTTCAAGGCCTTAAAACAACTCTCTTTCTATCTCTCTCTCTCTCTCTATCTAAAATTAAGTTCTAAAACCCCCAAAAACAAACTAAAACCCTAGAAGCAAATATACCCCAAAGAAATCAGAATTTCCATCAGCCAACTTGTCTCAAGAACACTTGTCGGCTGCAAAAGAGATCTAGCCAAATCAATGGCCAGAAACTGACTACCATCAGAAATGTGTCAGTCAGCCCATGTAGGTTGTCTTTATTTGTGTGCCTAAATAGTTGGAAGTTAGCACCCTAAACTGGCTAGACAATCAAACTCGATGGAATGTAACACAAATAAGGATATGAAATGCATATGCATGAACAAACCTTTGAGTTGAAATGTGCCACTTCTTGAATATTTACTCTAGCAGCAATAGCCCATAATTTGAGTATATTCTAAAGCTAGATTGAGCATATTTGATGGTTCAATTACACTATTTGACAAGGAAAGCCAAACACTGACACTAGACTTTACAGTTCTTAGCTTTTCATGCGCCGTACTACTTCTCCTACAAAATCTCTCTTTCTTTCTCTCTGACTAAAACCCACACCCACCTCATCAGGCATACCTCCCCTATATCTCCCTTTCCCAATTGATTTAAGGTTACTTTTTATTTATTTGTTAAACTTTTATTTATTTAATTGCGTGATTAATTAATTTTGTTTGTTGCAAGTTTGTGACTAGATTCAAAGAAAATTAACGGAAAGGTATGTATTTGTCTCTTAATTTATTTTTTTAGTAAGTTTAAATTTATTTAATTCTGATATATATATGATTCTTGAAACGTGGGTTATGTGAAATTTTGAGTTTCTGTTTCTGAGCAGCGAGGCTTACACCCATTCATATTCATCCAAAGTTCCTTACCCTTATGGACGACTATTGAAACATATGTAGCTTAGGTGAATTAAATTTGTGCAGTAGTAGCTTACGAAATCATGGTGTGAAATTCTTTAAAATTTCATAACTGTTTATATGAAATTAATTATGTTGATTAACTTCGTATAATAAATTTAAAAAAAGCTTAGACCCGTTTGAGAATCTATGTGCGTGTAAACACGCCTCCTTGATCTAATTGATTCTTGAATTGTCTAGTTTAGATAGTTCAGGTGTGCACTAGTATGTGTTTAGGGATTGTGGCGAACTTGGCTAAGTTCCGCTCGTTGAAAATTCAGTTAAGTCCTCCTAATATTCATCGAGTGCATACTAGATATTGTTTATATATGTTGTACCCTTGGGAAACCCTAGGGAGATGTTGTCGAACTTTTTATGACAAAAAATAGTCCCGAGAATCATAAACCGCAACACAGAAAGTGCACTTGTGAATGAGATAAGATCATTACCAGAGGCATAAGAGGATGATCAATCGTATATCAACTTGTTATGATGACTAAAATTTTGGATTAGGTCAACAAATTTATTCAATTTGGAAGCAACCAAATCAGTGCTCAGAATAATATTAGGTGTCTATTTTTGGATAACATTAGACGAAGTTCGATATCAGTAGTACGAGAATGGGATGGTACACTTTTACTCAAATTGGACTTATCAAGGAGAATCACCCATTACACCGTCACCATCTTCTAACAATAGGATACTTAGGCATGAACCCCCTTCATCTGGCCATGTTGATGACAATTGAGTGATGGACATATTGAACGATGCTTTCTCTAATTCTTCACTTAATTAGGCGATGAGTTGTCCACAAACCCCAAAAAGTATGATAAATTGTTGAAAGAAGCTCAGCAAGAATTGTACTTCGGTTGTTAAGATTTTTCAGCTCTAACCGCCAGTGTAGAGCTGATGCACATGAAAGTGGAGCATATTATGACCAATCAAAATTACGATCTGATGATAATGATTGTTGATGTATGCTTCCAAAACCTAATGCATTACCTGTAAATTATTCTAGCTCAAAAAAGATGTTGAACAATCTTAGGTTGGGATATCACAAGATCAATGCATACAAAAACAATTGTGTATTGTTTTTCGGTGAATTCGGGAAGCTAGACAATTGTCCCAAGTACAATGAGGGGAGATATCAAAAGAACAAGACTTCAAACAAGGTGTTCCGTTAGAATCCACTGAAGCCAAGATTACTGAGATTGTAAATATTGACCCACACTACACGTGATATAAGGTGGCATAAGGAGGATGATATTCTGCGACATCCTACATATGGCAAAGCGTGGAAAGAATTTGATAAAATCTATCTTGATTTTCCTGCGGAGCCATAAAAATCAGAATAGGACTTGTTTTTTACGGCTTCAATCCATTTGGGAATTTTTTCGCGTGAGCACAACATTTGGCTAGTGATCGTCGTTCCTTATAACTTACCTTTGGTCATCGTCCTAATTCACCCGCTGATTTTATTGATGTTTATCTATGATCGTTAATTGATAAGTTGACAAATTTATGAAAATATGGTGTATAAATGTACGACAAGTCCACTGGAAAATATTCACTCTGTGAGTTGTAGTTGTGTAGACAATTAATGATTTCTCAGCTTATGATATGTTGTCGGTTTAGAGCACCAAAGGTTATATAATATTCCCTACATGCGGTGAGGTTGTCCTTTTGGCACGTTGGAAAGGTATGCTACTTGGGCCATTGAAGATGGCTCCCCTGGAATTACTAGTGGTGTACCAAGCCTAAAGTATTTGATTGGACTATGGAGTTTCGGCCTAGACCAAGGGAACAATATGTAGATGAGCTACTATCTAAGTTGAATAATCTCTAATTTGGGGAAGGATCAAGACTAGTGGAATATTGCAATTGGACGGAAAGAGTATATCCTTTAACTTGGAATACTAGTCCAAGTTAAAATCATACACATTTCGAATATTATGCATATTGAGAAGAATATTTGCAACAATGTGGTGGGAACGACTTTGCCTATCAAGGAAAAATTGAAGGAGACAATGAAGACTCACTTTGGCATGCAAGAGATAAGGATAAGGACCAATATGTGGCCAAAATTTGTCAATGGTAAATACAAGAAGAGATCCAACAATTATACTTTCAAGCTGGAAGGTAATAATGGATACTTAAAGAGGCTATAAAATGTAAAATTTCTAGATGGGTATGCTAGCAATATATCAAGACACGTTAAAATGGATAGTGAGACCCTTCTCATATGTTCATTCCTAAAACATTAATAACCATAGGATAGTTAATTGGAATTTGACAATCCGATAAGGCTAGTATGTGTTATATCAACTCCATTAAGAGTATTACTTGTCTTAAAGTCATTAGTGTTGGGAGGTCGTTGATTACACTGAACAACTATTTACTAGTTCTGACATACATGTCATATAAGAACTCATAAGTTGCAATTATGCAAAGTAGTCATTTAACTTGAGACATCACAGTTGTCGAGTGGTTAGGTCTTTGACCTTTGACTATGTTGAAAGCATTCCATTGAGGATGTTCATGAAATTGTTGGGGTTAAGCTACCTAGTCATGTAGTCGGCAGTCGCCTTGTCCTCCATGTTCTATTAGAAGTTGGCCTAAAATACCAAAAAAATATAAAAATTTATTCATGTAAAACCACATTAAATAAGTAAGGGAAAAAAAATTAATAAATTAAGAAAGTTATACACTTACTAAAATCTATCTAATCATCTTGGCATGGATCTGGGGGTTGTGTGTCTTCTAAGAATCGCGACCATGGGGCACTTGGTGAGGATAATGGTACCTATGTCATGAGTTAACAAGTTGTTAGACCTTATCACTTGCTCGCTGGTGACTAGGGAGTAATCCACCCAAATCCATTTTTATGTGACCCGGGTGATTTTGCTTCTCACCAACCCTTTACAACTTTCCCAAACTTTTCTCTTTAGCCTGGTGGGGAGCTCTCCATCTCCCACATGCAGCACGATCGCTGAATTGGGCAGTCATAAGTAGGGTGGGATGGGGTTAGGGCTGCCACATGCTTGTGGTGTTTGCGACTGTGAGGGCATCTAGTAAATCGGGTTCACAATATAAATAATAAATTAACAATATACATCACAAACTCATAATATAAGCACAAATTCAAACATATAAAATCCCAACTTTGAAATGATTGAGAATAAGTAGCATCTTTGTGGGAGAATGAGAGTTAGAGAGATGTCGAAAGAGATGGCATGTATGAGAGCTACGGATGGAGGTGAGTTTGCAGTGTGGGATTTTGAAGCGAGAGAGATAGAATTGATGAAATTAGAATTGTTGCAAATGGAAAAGCTTTCAGTCTGATAAAGAACATCGGGCCTTTGCTCGACCAACCATTTCGTCGGGTAAATGCCTAAATTTTTCAACACATGTCTAATTTAGGGCTTGCCCGACGAACCATTCCGTCAGGTAAGGGTTTCAAAATAAAAATAAAAAAAAATCCGCCAATTGAAATAATGTTTGTGCATCGAAATTCCAAGAATTTCATTTGGCTAGCCCAAAATTTGGAAGGGAATTTGACTTTTTGGGGAAAAATCGGGGAAAATTTTACCATAGGACGTTGGCCACTTTGCCCTATGAAATATATGATTTTCGTTCGGCAAAGGTTAGAAATTCAAAAATCCCCAAACCTTGGAAATTTTTTGGCAACGTTTAAAACATCATCGAATTTGATGATCATGTGTATTCAGTGTGGGTTTTGACCCTCAATTAGCCTCTTTGCAAAAAATACCCAAATCAAAGGTGATATAGCCATTACATCATGATGCTAAGTTTGTACCTTCAAACCTTTTGCCATGTTCCCTATTCCCTAAAAGTTTGTTTGTTTTTTCTTTTTTTAATTTTTTTTTTTGTGATTTTTGGCATATGTGATATCGTACAAATTTCAAATAATTTTGACGGTTGGATTGTAGAAATTAATTTTGTAAAGTGCGTATCTCGACAATGCAATAGATTCGACCAACACTGGGAGCTTTTTTTTTTATACTTCTATTAAGTGTAATGTATCATTTTGTGGTAATCAGTATTGTAAATATTTTTAATTCATGATCGGGTCCATTCATTGTATTCTTGTAGAGTCAAGAAGAGTAGTTGTAAAAAATCAGTAAATTGAAGTTAAAATAATTGTTAGATATTGGATTTTCGTTTCTAACTTCAAAAGATTTCGTCTTGCTATCTAGTCTCCGAGTGTTTATTTTTGGTGATTTTTGTCGTATACAGTCTCGTAGTATATACCAACTATATTGATGATTGGATTTTGGAATTTAATTACCTCGACTGCAAAAATCCTCTAAGGAATTGGATATGTGAACGTTGCCAACGCACTTGCCTAACGGAATAAGTTGATATTCCGTGGGCAATACCACTTTACCCTAAATATTAAACACTAAACCCTAAACTCTAAACCCTAATAGTGTGTTTGTTTGGACTCCCTAGTTTTCATTCGATTGGATTAGACTAATTATTAGTCCAGTCCCATGTTTGGTAGGCGCAAGGATTATGTTTAATGAGATTGCACTCAACTTGCTTCGACAAACTCATTCACAAGGAGTTCTTAGCGAGAATCCCCTAATGGTGTGTTTGTTTGGATTCCCTAGTTTTCATTCGACTAGATTATACTAATTACTAGTCCAGTCCCATGTTTGGTAGGCGCAGGGATTATGTTTAATGAGATTGCACTCAACTTGCTTTGACAAACTCAGTCACAAGGAGTTCTTAGCGAGAATCCCCAAATTTCACAGGACCGCCTAAGACTAAGCGAAGGACTCGTCTGCTTCGCTTCGGCCTCGACCTTGGACTTGTCTACTTGGACATCGTCCTTGGACATCGTCCTTGGACTTGTCGGCTTTGCATGATAAACAAACGGGATCTTGTGAACCTAGTGGTGGGTGAACCACCCAATTTGCTAAAGGAGTATAGGAGGCGAAGAACGCCGAGACCTATGTTGGCGACAATGACGTTGGTTGGATTGGGACGACAGCGGCATAGGGTCGCTGATTAATGTTGTGTTCTCTGTTAGGGGTAGCTACTTGGGATTGTTGATTTGATTTGGTTTTAATTTTAAATTGGGTTTTGATTTTGAATTGGGTTTTGATTTGATCTGGAATTGGGAGTTGGCTTTGATCTGTAGTTGTGGAATAGGTTTTCGAGAGAGAGAGGGAAGAAGGGAGAAAGGAAGAGAATTCTAGAAAAGAGAAAAAGAGAGAATAAATAATAAAATATTGATAGCTACAGATTAAATAATATAACATTAGAACTTGTTATTATCCTGCTTTTTATTTCGACATTGCACCAAACACTTCACTAACCTAGTCTACTTTAGTCTATACTAACCTAGTCCAGCTTAGTTCCTCAAGCTAGTTAAGTCTGAGATAGTTTGGTGCAAGACTTGACCCAACAGAATATTTTGCCTTCCTTAAGGTAAAGCTTCAGTTATTGTTTCTTTTAAAAATATCAGATAAACAAGACTGTGAACTTTAATAAAATTAATAGAATACTTTATTTAGTGCACAATAATATTACATCAGTGAACCCTTAATCACTGTAGGTATACTCATGTACTTCTTTATCCTCTTCAATATGGCTTTCATTGCTTCAATCGTCCTTGTTAACTTCAAACAAGGAATTTTGCTGAATTGATGGTACGCGTCCGAGGTCAATAGATAATGCATCTATTTCAAGTGTGGGGACACGTGACATCTCGAATGGTGGTTGAACGATGTGGTTTCTTTGTACTCGGGGAGGTTGGGGATTAAACCTCTTAGTGAACATTTAGGTCATCGTTAGTATCCTCATCATGATCCTGTTGTGGGTCTGGCAAGTCCCAAATATTTCTATGTAATAAGAATTCTTCTACATTACAATCACCCTCGGCTTTGGATCATCCAAGTAGAATACTTGTTTTGCAGTATTGACGAGAGGATGTATGGATCATCCTCAAACCACCGGATATTTGTGTTGACCAATAACAAGTATATATCTTGAATGAGGATGTCTACTTTGTTTGGGCTTGTATATTACCAATAACATTTGAACATCATGACTTCCTTGTAGTTTGTGTATAGGAATTGAACCACACTTAAAAGTTTGCCAAAAAATAAGTATTTTCATTTACATCGAGACAAAAACTACATTATTTTGAGTGCATAATTTATTGTCTTGTTCAACTGCCAAGAATTTAAATCCGTCACCTGACAACTAGCGTACATTTCTACTTTAACAAGACAACATACCAATTGGAATAATTCTTCGTCAAACAATAGCGAATTATCTTCCCTTAACTGTTGCATCTAGTAAAGTTCAACGACCACTAAATATGTAAGCTTTTAGAAGAGGCAATTAATTTAATTTAGAATAAATTACATTTTGCATCATCGGATTTGGGTGCAATTATAACCTCATACAACATTTTAAAAACATTTCAATATCATACATATACTATTATTTCATTTTAATTTCATATAACTGTTTAAAAAATCTGTTAAGTTAACCGTTAAGTGATGACGTGGCAAAAGTAAATTCCACATTTGTGTTGATGTAGGTGCCAAACTTATACCACATGGTCAAACAACTATAAAAAAATTTTAATTAACAATATGAGGTAGAAATATAATTTCACATAACCAAATTTTGTTTTGTTTTTTTTTTTTTTTTAAAACCCCACCTACATGTAATATTAACATATCTCTAATTTTAAAAAAAAAAAAAAATCTTACTTTATGTTTGTCCATATGCTAGTATTTATGATTAAAACTTAAAAAGTAGAAAATGATTAAAAAAAAAAGATTCACTTCACCTCCATTCCCATCCAAACTTCTGCAAATGCAGAACCCCACCCGCAACCTCAGCGTTTTCCTCAATTGTAAATTTTGGATTTTTTTAGTTTTTGGTTTCTTGGTTTTCCTGGGTTTGTGAGTATTTGAAGTGGAATGGGTGGTTTGGGTTCTAGATATGTTCGGGAAAGATAACATGATGTGTTTGGTTAGAGGGAAAATGAGAGAAATGTGCAGGAAATTGGCTTCTGGGATAGAGATCGACAGATCTGGAGCGGGATGTGGGCAGGCAGGGGTTCGAAGAGAAAAAAAAAAAAATTGAAGACGCCACTGATGGATATACTGCTGATCATGATGTGCACGTAGCCTTTGATGGTCGACTCGTTCGGAGTTGGCTTGCCCGCATCTTCACTTTGCTCACTGAGTTGACTCGCTCGTCGGTTCAGAAATCGCCATCTTCGCTTCGCCGTAAACTCATCGATCAGAAATTCATAAATCAGAATCACCATATATCTTTTTAATTTCTTGATTTACATTGGAAATTTGGAATTTTGATTTGTTAGGGGTGGGTTTCAAGGTTTTGGAGGAGCTCTGGATTTGCAGGCTGTGTGATTTCGTCGATTTCGGGCAAGCTTTTCGATTGGGGTTTTTGGACTCGAGTTGGGTTCTCAATTGTGGTTTTGGTGGTGCAGGTGAAGGGAGGGGACAGGCGGAGTGGGGGAAGGAGGGTGAGGATGAACGGCGGAAACTTGCTCGAGAAGATGAAACTTTGATTTTTTTACTTTTTTTTTTTTGTCAAAAAAAAAAAAAAAATTTGCCATATATATATATATATATATATATATTTTCCTACTTTTATCCATGTGGTCCGTTATGTCTTAATGGGCAGATAACGAGAATTTAATAAACGGAAGTATGAAATTGAAATGAAATATTGTTAATGTAACTGAGAGGAAACATTTCACTGCTAGCTACTAAGAACCTAACATACCTATTTTTTGAGAGTAAAGAAAAAAAAGCCAAAAGGTTATGAAATAAAGGTTTCAACGATTGCCTTTATTAACAAGAGTAGTCATAGATAGAGTAGTAGATCTGAACAAATTGAAGAACCTTATGGGAAGAAACTAACGAAATAAAATTATTACTAGGGGTATGAAAAGAGTAGCTCCTCGTACAAGAAGCAAGTAGCTTTACTTCGTAACCTTACCCCTTTAATTTAAGCAAGTAAACTACCTTCCTTAGGAAATTGAAATGTTTTAAAGATGTTGTATGAGGATGTAATTGCATACAAACCTAAGGGGGTAAAATGTAATTTACACTTTAATTTAAAAAATAAAAAAATTTACATGCTCGGCAAACCCATGTGGAAATAATTGTATATGCATTTCAACCCCAATTGAAAGATATTGGGTCTTCATCAATGCCTCATACTGTTCGAGGAATGGTAAAACTTCATCGTAGTTGTTTAATACATACTAGTGAGCCACCTGCAAGTCAGCTTCTTTGAATGGTCTAGACAAAGGTCTTTCACTGAATGAGGGTGCAGGTTGGGCAAAGATAGATAGCTTTTTATTCTACGCACCACTATCGAAACTGCGCGAGCACTTATTGTAGGAAGTTTCAACATTTCGGAGGTACCTCACACAAAAGATAAGCAATTTTTGTATGCTAATCGCCTAGGCTATAGATCCTTCTGGTTGTACTCTGTTGCGGACAAACTGCTTATAACCACCCAACAATATGAAAAAGTATCAACACTATAAAAAAAAAAAAAAAAAAAAAAAAGTCATTCAATAAAGAATATTAAGACACGTACTGATAAGATTACCTCTCAATTGGATACATCCAACGATTATATATCGACCCAACAATTTTTGCCTTATACGGAAGATGTATGATCACGTGAACCATTCTCGTGAAAAATGTCGGTGAATATATTGCTCTAGCTGACATAGGATGTACACAATATATTCGTTCATTTCATCAACGTTTGACTTTTGCAACATTCTACCACATAGTTGCTAGAAGAACCAAGACGAATGTACAATCGTCTCAACAACCTTGGGGTTTAGTAGGACTGAATATCAATTGGAAGGAGCGGTTGTAGTAAGGCATGACAGTCATGACTTATTCTTGTCATTTGACTTGAAAGTACAATTGGCGTTCTTTTGGTTGTATTTACCATTGACTTATGTAGGCCACAAGTTGGACCTTATTTGTATTGGTTGCATGCCAATACAAGTCTTCATGGTTTCCTTCGATTTTCCCTCGATAGGTAGAGTCATTCTCGCCAGATTGTCACAAACATTCTTCTCAATATGCATGGGATCAACAATGTGTATGATTTTCAATTCGACCAGTATTCAAAGTAAAAGAATATACTCTTCTTCATCCAATTCAGTTGTTCCACTTGTCTTAATCATTTCCCAAATCAGAGTATTCAACTTGGACAATATCTCATCTCCGGACAATTCTATTAGTCTAGGTCAATATTTCATTGTCTATCATAATGTTTCAGACTTGTTACTCTACTCATGATTTCAAGGGAGTTATCTTTAGTGATTCAAAGAGCATACCTTCACTATGCCATATAACTTTTGGTGCTCCATCCTGATAACATACCAAAAGTTGAGAAATCATTAATTGTCCATATAACTACTGCTTGCAGAGTAAACATTTCCCTTATGGACTTATTGTACGTTTATGCACCATTTTTCCATAAATATATCAACTCATCAATCAACAGTCACAGATAAACATCAATGGAATTACATGGTGATGTCAGCATGGGTATTACATGGATCATGATCATTAATTCTTTCTTCATGTGTCTCCAGGGGGTAAGTTATAAGGAACGACGACCACTGGCCAAATGTTGAGCTTATTCTAAAAATTTCCAAACGAAGCCATTAAAAGCAAGTCCTAATTTGACATTTCTTGGATGTGTGGCAAAATTAGGATAAATTTTATCAAATTCTTTTCACGCTTCGCTGTCTGCTTGATTCCATAAAACATCATCAACAACCCGTTCGTCCTATGACATCTCATATCACTTACAGTGTGGGTCGACATGTACAATCTTTGCAATCTTGGCGTAAGTGGAAAATAACACAACACCTTGTCTGGAATCTTATTCTTTCTATATCTCGGCTCATTGCACTTAGGACAATCATCTAACTTCTCGAATACACAATTGCTTGTGCATGCATGGATCTTTCCATATCCCATCATCATATTGTAGTTTTGATTGGTCATATTGTGCTCTATATTTATGTGCATCAACTCTACAATGGGTGAGGATGGAAAAACCTTTACAATTAAGGAAAGTATCATTCAATATGTCCATTACTTGATCGTCGTTAACACGGCTAGATGAAGAGGATTCATGCTTAATTGTCCCACAGCCAGAAGACGTGGACACTATAGCCACCAATTCTCCATGATAAGTCTATTTGGAGTAAGTGTTTACCATCCCATTCATATACAAATGATATCGAACTTGGTCCAATACAATCTAAACACAATTGTTACATTTCACGTAAGGACACCTGATATGATTATGAGCACTGACATGGTTGCTTGCAAATCAAAGAAAGTTGTAGATCCCATCCAAATATTGGTCACAACTTTTATCTTGCAACTTGACCCACTCTTTATCCATTGTGGCTATTTTCAAAGAATTCAGTCATTTGATATATGCTTCATCGCCCCCTTATGCCTCCAGTAATGATCATATCTCATTCGAAGATGCATTTTCTGTGTGGCAGTTTGCGATTCATGTGACCATTTCCGACCATAATAAACTAGGCAACATCTCCCTATGGTTCCCCAAGTGCACGATGTCGATATTATAAACAAATATCTAGTATCCACTCGAAAAATATTAGGGGAATGCAACTGAATTTTTCACGAACAAAATTAGTCATGTTCACCGGAAATCCTAAACACATACTAGCGCACTCCTGAACTGTCGGAACTAAACAATTCAAGAATCAATTAGATTGCGGAGCTGCATACTGCGTTTAAATGCACATCCGACAAACTCTTAAACGGGTTTAAGATTTTTTTCGAAATTAATAGTTTATGAAGTTTTAACAAATTTCACACCACGATTTCCTAGACCAATGCTACACAAATTAAATTCACCTAAGCTACATATATTTCAATAACACAGAAACTCAAAAGTTCACAAAACACACAATTTCAACATACATAGATATCGCAACTAATCAAATTCAAACTTACTAATTTATAGTAAAGAGATAATTCATACATTTCATTTAATTTTCTTCCAATATTCCAATCGCAAAACTACAACAATCAAGATTAATTAATCACACATTCAAGTAAAAACTATTCAACAAATAAAAAGAAACTAACCTTGAATCAATTGGGAGAGGGAGAGATGGATGATAGGGTGTGAGTGAGAGAGAGAGATAGAGAGAGGGGGGGAGTTTTGGAACCTTTTGCTACCAAAAATTTGCCCCACAAATTTCACATTGCCTGACGATTGTCTTTCGTCGTGCAAAGGTTTTGAATCAACTCTAATTTTGATTAGTTTTGCTTTACCAACTGAAAAATTCGTCGTATAAAGTCCTTTATCCAATAAAAAGTGGTTCGTCGAGCAAAATTTTGTAGGGCAAGGTCTAATTTTTGGTCGATCAATGCATTGTATCCAGTCCTTGTAATTATACTTAGCCCTAATCCCTCACTCAAACATAATATGGATGCTTTACAAATTAACCAAACCGTTACACATAGTTTTGGAGTAAAACAGATTCAATCTGGAGTTGGGTCATGATCTTTTATTATTCTTTTACTAAGGCTGGTGTCGTATCTTTACTTTGACCAAAAAGTATGCTCAATCTCCTTACGTGAAAGTACACACACGTATCAAAATGTTATCTCATATAAAATATGACCTTATACATTTGGAGCAAATATTTTTCTAAAGATAGTACTTCTAAGAACACACAATATATGTTCACCATATATTATTTACCAATTAAGTAACATTGCATTCCATTTTTCTGAATTAAACATCCACATTGTCGTGTGGTCCATGATTTTTCCAAAAGCTAGTCAATTAAACAAAAGTGGTTACTTGTATGGTTATGTATATGCAACATATTGTTATAACAAGCCCGTGAGAAGTCTTATTCCAAAGCTAGCATGCAGGACAAACATTGTGATAGGTCGAATTTTAAACTCCTACGGACTCGTTACAACTGAGTACCGATCAATCTGAAGGGTCTATTTACAACCAGCACAAGTCGACTCTCTTCAGACAGGTTTTGTTTGGTTGTGATGGCCTTTCTTAGCAGCTAGGTCAGACTCAGAGGGTACGTACATCCTAGCTTCTAGCTAGGATTTGTTTCGTTATATGCTAGCTATTGCTGCTTGTGTCTACTTCTCTGCCTTTTGTCCATCAATGAATACATGCAGCTCAGCTGAGATCAGACATGGAAGTAAGCTTTTGTCCATCAATTTTCAGCTCACTCAGTCACTCATGCAATGCATTTGTCGGGAGAATACTACATGCCTGATAGTCTTTCTGTTAGCCATTTGCTTTTTCGAACTGTCAGAATAATTGGAGGGCAAGAAATACCCAAAAGAGAATAAAACAGGCTACACGTACAAATATATCCATCCCAGCATGTCACAAATGTGGGAATTTGGGTTTTTTTTATTCTAATTTTTTATTTACTAATTTTGGTTAATGTAGAAAATTGTGATTGTTTTGATGTTTTAAGACCAACTCGTTGGGTTAAAATTAAAAAAAAAAAATTGAGTTTTAAACTCACCAAAAGTTATTTGATCAATGGGCTAAAAATAGATTTTGAGTTAAAACCTATTTTTGGGCCAAATTTAGCCCAAAAAATGAGCCGAGGTTACTGGTAGGGATCTATTGCTATGACCCAGTTGCTAACGTTGTTGGCCACTTGTGGAAAGACCAACGACTATTTTTTTTTATCAGACGGCCCACGTTGTTGGATCGTTGGTTCAATCAACCGTACAAATTCAATTATATTTTAAAAAACAAGAAAATTTATAAAATATGAATAAAATCTTACGGTAAAAAAGCAGATCTAGTAACTCAAAATTAAATCCAACGGCTAAAACAATTAAAAAAATATTTAAATAAAAAGTAACCAAAGACTCTATAAATACCTATGTATTTATTCAAAAATCCACACAAAATTCACTTTCGTCAAATGATTCTTCCTTCCACCTATGTATTTGTGTTTAAGAATGGGGTAGGTTGTGTGGTTTTCTATATTCTTTCATGTGGTGCATATGTGTAAGAATGAGATAAGTTTAGTGATTTTCATTACTTATTGAAATTTAATTATTTTTAGGTTAAGTTTAGTGATTTTCATTACTTATTGAAATTTAATTATTTTTAGGTTAAAATGTTCATAAAAATAAGTTAAGATAATCTACATACTTTAATTTCCACTAGATGGAGAGTTTGAACCCACTATGTAGTGAGCTGAAAAGGAAAGACCCCAACCACCAAATTAACTACCAATTTCTTATTTTGGTGTTTTATCTGAAGTTTCTTGTGGGATGTACCGTTGTTCTTGATAAAATAGAAATGTGTTTAGGAGTGTTAACGAACGTTGTTCAAGTAAATTTTGTACATTTTCATAACTCCATCTTCTCAATATAATGAATGCTGCATATAGTTGCATTGCACAATCTAGAGCATCAAATTTATCCATGAAATTTTTTGTGATCCGTTTAGGTAATAAACTTAATTTTTTTTTTTTTTTTTTTTTAAGAGCACGGTAGGTTTGATTTATTTATAATTTTTAGCCAAAATTATGAGGGGACTAATTGGTTAACTGGAGCCAAAGCGGCGTTCTTCATTTGATCTTCACCACAACAGCAACTGCAACACGGATCGATTCGATACTGATGGACAGCATAGGTACTCACGCGTTTCGGCTCTTTGAGTTTCCCTGCAAATGTGAATTTGTGGGGAAAAGTAAAGCTTCTCGATCGGGTATACCTTATACTAAAAAATGAACAAGTTATATATAGTCAGTCAGTCTTTAGCGTTGGTATAACTGCAAGTGTGTAGGCACTCATTTTGCACCGGCCGTTCGAATTGTGAAGAATCGAGTAGCGGATAAACAATTAAAGTAGTCCTTATACCACAGTTATGGCTCAATAGAAAATAAATTTGCGATTTGAAGTTCGTAATGATACTCATTTCCCTAAGCACAAATATGAAACCTACACATGAAACTTGATGTAAATGTTTAAATGTGAGTGTTGTGTGTAAGAGTAACAGTATCACCAATTGTAAGATCAAGATAATAAGTCACAAACACATATCAGAGAAGTGCAAACTTTTAGAATTCGAAACTAATGAAGCCATGATCAATCTTCCATAGCAATCATTCTCTTCCCTCCGTCAAAACATTTAATGCTCAATCAACAATGACTTTTTTATTCAATATAGAATGTGCGTTTTGAAAAACAGAGGCCACTATAATATACATATATGTGTGTTCGATTCGTTTGATTCTTCTATAAGAATTCAATGAAACACTAACAAGTAATCATTGTTGAACAATGAGCTCACTATCTAGGTTCGATCAAAACCGAGTTTCAACTATATCAATTAGAATAGTTCAAACCTCTTTCTATAAGACTTTTTTGCATTAACAATAAATCAAAACATGTTGACTTTGAGGAGCAAAAAATAATCCCAAAAAATATGGAGTTGACACGTAGATTATTTCTCAAGAAAGACAAGACTGCCACTATTAAATGAGCAGGGAGCCGTCTCCTTCACCACACGCAGTTGAGGTAGAGCAGGCAGATCAACGACTGCTCAAGGCACACTTGCCTGTAGGAAAAGTCAAAGGTATTTATGATAAAATAATCCCTTATTCTTATCATAAATACATTTATAATCAAAAGACATTTTTCAAGTAAGTTATCCTAATTTCATTTATTTACAATATTTACCTAATTATTCTAAGATATTTATCTACACAAATATCTTAGACTATTCCACCCAAAAATACCACCTAGGGCCGGCCATCCCTAAACTGTGAGATCCCACATCGCTCAAGGGTGAGGATCTTGTAAGCCGTATATGTATATTCCCATCTCTACCTAACATGAGGCCTTTTGGGAACTCACACGAGAACTTTCCAGTCGGTCACCTATCATGGGATTGCTTTCGCTCAAACTCAATTAACTTCGGAGTTCCGATGGAACCCCAAGCCAGTGAGCTCCCAAAAGGCCTCGTGCTAGGTAGAGATGCGAATATACATATAAGGTTTACAGGATCCTCATCCCTGGGCGATTATGTTTTTGATCTATCACATGGATTACCTCCTCAGCCATTAGAAATTAACCTAGATTTGACATATGAAGAGGAGCCAGTGACGATTTTTGATTGGAAGCATAAGGTTCTAAGGAACAAAATTGTGCGCTTGGTGAAAGTTTTGTGGAGGAACCACTCGGTGTAAGAAGCCACCTGGGAGACAGAGGATCGTATGCGAGATGTGTATCCACGTTTGTTTTATGAACATTAGTGGTTGTTATGTTAGTGTATGAATTTCGGGGATGAAATTTTCTTAAGGGGGGTAGGTTGTGATGACCCGTCCGGAATTATTATATATTTTTCTCCTCAATAGCGTGGAAATGACGATGTTTCCCTTGAAATGTTGTAATACGATTGTGTAATCGAGCCTAAGGAATTGACCAACCACCATATCTCCCACAAATTTAAACCCATTTAGAATTTGGGTTTGTTTTAGATTGATTTTCTTTTGCCCTAAACCTCATGGCCCAATCAGGGCCTTGGTTCTTTTATTTTGGCCTATCCCGTGGTTCACACACACATAAACCATATGCTTCTCCTTCTTTCTCAAACTCTCTCTCTCTCTCTCTCCGTACACTCAAACTCACAGCTCTCAATTCCTTCCAAAACCTCACAGATCGTCTCTAATTTAGTCACCATCATCTTCCTCTTGACTTCATGAGCCTGTCCATACCTATAGTTGATAGAGCAATTGACGGGAACACGGGATACCCGAGCTCTAGTGAGGTGTGAAATTAGCTCTGGCGTGATCGAGGGTGTTTCACTTAGTTTTGAGGTTTAGTAAGGTAATTACTCAACTTATCTAACATGTTAGACTAATTTTGATTAAGTTTGGACTTCGAAATAAGCTCGATAGTGGGTTTGCAGGAGTAGCCAGTTTTTCAAGGATTTTTCTGGTCATTTTCCATCGAATTTAGGACCCCAAATAGCTAAGAACAAGCTTTTCTCGTTCAAAGCTTCAATTTGATATAAAATTCGTGATGGTTATGATGGTAGTGTGTATGATTATGATGAGTTGCTTTTAGTGATTTATATCCTGCACCCTGGTGTTAGTGCTCAGCCCGAGAATCTCACATGATCGTTCACCTCCCGCACCACACGCTCACCTTAGATCCAAGGCAGGTGCCAGCCTATTGTACAAACCATATTAGGTGGTTCCGACTTATAGGTGACTTGCGAAACTTCACACAACCTTTACATGATCGTAGCACTTGAGCGTACTTATTTACACCTAGCCTGTCGTACAGGCCACATTGGTGGTTCCGACTCATGTGTAGGATTTGATTTGATGGTTGAGTAATAGATTTAACTGTATAGGTCACGTTAGGTGACTCTGGCTGATATGTCACTTTATATTAGTGCAATTCATCTAGCTTACTTATTCATGGTTCAGATGATTGTCATGGCATACACATGGTTTGTTATTCTCGAGTACAGTTTGTGTAGATGTTTACAGTATTATTTTCTAGGAAACTTATACGGGTTTTACGATGAGGGGTTATTATATTTGAAAAGATGAATGGTTTTGAAAAGTTTTGTTTTTACCCACTCACACTTTCTGTTTTATGCCCCTCAAGGTTCTAGATAGAAGTTCGTGTCGGTGCCTCACGAGGACTTCACGGCGGATTTTGACAGACATCCACTAGTGCAGGGTTTCTTTTATGAAATGTACAATTAGTAATTAGACTTCTGGACTGCATCTTGATACCTACGCTCTGGTTATGTATGTCCTTTACTCTAAACATTTACACTCGTACTTATGCTAGTTTAGTGTAAATTATTTAGTTGGTTTTTATTTATCCGTATTTTTATATCACGTTCACTTCTGCACAGCGCACATGGCTACATCATCCTCTCGTGATGGCCAGCATTCCTCGATTGAGGTAGGGGTGTGTCAGTTATTGTAAGATCTCACATCGCCCAGGGGTGAGGATCCTGTAAGCCTTATATGTATATTCCCATCTTTACCTAGTACGAGGCTTTTTGGGAGTTGACTGGCTTCGAGTTCCATTGAAACTTCGAAGTTAAGTGAGTTCATGCGAGAGCAATCCTAGGATGGGTGACCCACTGGGAAATTCTCGTGTGAGCTCCCAGAAACAAAACCGTGAGGGTGTGGTCGGGGCCCAAAGCAGATAATATTGTGTTACAGTATAGTCGAGCTCGAGATGTGGTGGGGGCCCAGGCCGGGATGTAACATAAACTCTAGAGGGCAGACCCATACTCCTCCTCTTCTATAAATACTTCTCCAGAATTCAGTATGCTTTAGCTACCCCTAAAGAGGTTTTTTGCTTCCCACAAACAATCAATCACATTATTTACAGAATTTTAACTTTGACATCGAAGATTCTTCGGCCAAGGCTCCCCTCCCGTTCATCGTGGGCGCGGGAGGCTTTTGGCCTTAATATTAGGTGTTATAATTTTGCAGGTGTAGATTTCTTAATCAAGGAAACGCAGAAATTTGCATCCACAAATTGGTCATTTCATTGAAAACTTTGATTTGAAGACTTGAATAAGACTCTTGCTTTCAACTTCTTTCGTTCGTAGATCCACGACTACGATGGCAAGAAATTTAGAAACTACAACCAATAGGACCCCCTACGTTGAAGAACATGGATCAACCAATGAAGATCGCGACGTGGCTTTACATTGTCGTTCCTCGAGGCTTACCACAACAAAGACTACACTTTTGCCACCACGAGGCACTGTGGCTATGCCAGCAGCGACAACCATTGTTATAGTGGCCCATGGGGTACCCTCCCCTCAACGCGAGGAAACCCTAAGGTAGGAGGCCCATGGCGCAAGTAGCTAAAAGGCGTAGACCCAAGTAGCTACTCACCCTCGGCAACAGCCTTTGGCGCCTACCACCTTCACTTGGATGCGAACTGCCCATACCGAGGTAGCCAAAGCTACGCCAACCAAGGTAGCCCAGCGCTCATGTGCCCAACCTGTTCCCACAGTCATCCAAATGGTCTAAGATGGTCCCAGAACAGTTCAACCAATCCAAATCTAGATCCCGAGGCCAACGATTGAACCAAGGGTATTTTCACCCCATCTAATTGCAAATTTGACCTATCCTGGCTCAAGCTTTGCACCCGGAGTCCATTACCCTTCCATAACTCAAGCAAACGTCTACCATCCTAGCTCTTGGACTCAAAACGGCGAATAACATCTATTTGAATAGGTCGCTGAATTGACATGCACCCTAGCAAGCAGCCCCTCAACCAGCCTAGGTCTTCGAGATACCGTAGACTCTTGTCTTAATGCGTCGAGGAGCATGCACTTTTGGTTAGGCCTCGGACGAGCATACATTCACGGTTGAGGCCACACTAAGATAATCAACTTGGACAACCTTCCAGGAAAAATGTTCATACATGGTTAGGCCTGTAAAGAGAATCTTCCACCTCACATCGGAGTAGGCAGAACGGCAGACGGGGAGAAGCAATCTCACAATCCGGCTTAAGTTCAACCGGCAGCCTACGAGTAATTTGCTCGCCTGTCATAAACGTACTATATGCACAGCAGCCGCAGTCTAGACGAGTCGAGCATAGAGAAAAGTAGTCGAGGCCAACAGATCATGATCGGGGGTAGCCAAGAACCCTGCTACCCTGACAAAGGAAACTTCAAGAAGAAATAGAGAGGCTCCTGATGCTCGATTATATGAATTCCAGTGCATCGAGACCACATGGGTGGATTACCTTTCACGGATGAGATTAAGCAGACGAAACCCATATGTAAGTTTAATATGCCACATTTCATCGTATTCAAAGGAGATGAAGACCCGAAAAGGCACTTAAAGCACTAACGCAGTGCGATGATCCTTTGCAGGGCCAATGACCTTAATGTGCAAGATATTTGCCACTACTTTGCAGGGTGAGGCACATAATTGGTTCTATACCCTGCATCCACAATCCATCTATAGTTTCGATGAGCTTTCCATAGATTTAACTAATGAGTACTTATCTTACCGCTCGATCAAGAAGAAGCCTGATCATCTCTTCAACATAAAAAAGAATCCAAAGAAGTCACTCCACGACTATGTCAAGAAGTTTAAGGCGGATAAGGTGAAGATAGTCAGCTACAACAACTCGATCATCAGCCCAGCCTTCCGAAAGGGACTCCCAGCTGATCATCTCTTGTTTGGATAATTGATCATGATAGAAGACTTGACTCTAGTAGACTCATTCACTCGGGCAGAGAAGCATGCACTTTGGGATGAGGCTTAACGAGCAATCGAGGCACCTGAGTAGCCTCATAAGGAGTCTAAGGCAGCCTAAAATAAAGTGGACAAACAGCACTCCAACGATCGAAGTAGGCAGGAGGCTAAGTGTAGAGACTGATCCCCGACAAAAGGAGGCCAAACCATCAAGAACTATACCAAGTTCTCAATCCCGGTTAACCAAATCCTCTGCGACCTAAAGAGTGAGCGTTGGTTTAAGCTACCAAGACAATCCAGATGAGACACTTCCAAGCTGGATCACACCAAGTACTGAGTTCCACCGAGGTCCCGGTCATATGACCGACACTTGCTATACCTGAAGGGAATACCTAAAAAAGCTAATGATAGATGGTGAATACGACAGATACCTGGACAAGTCAGTTGCGTAACCTAGGAAAAACGCAAACGCAGATGAGGAGCCGCCTGCCAAGACCATCAGAATCAATGGCATTTTCACCGAGTCCAAATACTTGGGGACCACAAACAACTCCAAGAAGAGGAAAATCTAGCAGGCTATAATGATCTCCCAGGTTTAGGCAACCTACACTAAACCTGGACCCATCGTTGGTTTCATAAAGCAGGATGTTGTGGGAGTTGACTTCTCACACGACGATGCTCTAGTGGTGTTCGTTCAATTGGCACACGCTATAGTCAACAGAGTGATGATAGACAACGACAGCACATTAGATCTACTTTAGCTATCCATCATTCAGAAGATGGGCTAGGAAAGAACGATAATATGCCGAGTAGAGGTACTTACAAATTTCAACGGATACACCTCGACTATTATTGGCAACATAACACTTGATGTGAGAACACCACCAGACGTTCATTATAGTCAGCAACCTATCTCCCTATAATGGGATTTTGGGAAGGCCCTAGCTAGTGTAACTGGGTGCCGTAACCTTTGTCGAGCACCAGAAAATTTGATTCTGCATCTTGGGAGGAAGATTCGGAGAGATCAAGTCTGACCAGGCGGCATCCCAACGATGCACAATGCAAATATTGAAGGAGTCAAAAAATGAAATCTTTCACCCCCTTAGGAGCTACCGAGGTTGAGAATGATGAGCCTGCTACCAAATGGCAACAACAGGTGGATCAAGATAATGGCATTCAAGAAGACAAACCGATAAAAGAAAAAGGATGAAAGTAAGAAGAAGACGCCGAATACATTATTCTTGATCTTGAGAAGCCGGAGAAGACGGCTAGAATTGGTTCACAATTGAGCCCGAAGGAAAAGGAAGAGCTCACGACCTTTCTTAGGGAAAACCGTGACGTTTTTTCATGATCACCCTGCGACATGCCTGGCATTGATCCCAAGATAACTTACCACAAGCTACATATCGACCTTACAACTAAACCGGTGATCCAGAAGAAAAGACACTTCGTTCCAAAACAAGTATCGATTATTGAGGCAGATATAGATAGCCTACTGGAAGCTAGATTCATCGAGGGAATGACGCATTTAGCATGGTTAGCCAACGTCATGCTGGTAATGAATAAAGAGAAAGGCAAGTGGAACGTATGCATAGATTACACCGACCTCAACAAGGCTTGCCCGAAAGATCCGTTCCTTGTCCCCCGAATTGATTTACTAGTGGACTCAACTACAAGGAACTAGCTGCTCAGCTTCTTAGACGCATATTCAAACTACAATCAGATTTCCATGTTTGAGCTCGACAAACAGAAAACTGTGTTTGTGATTGAGCGAGGCACTTACTACTACAAGGTTATGCCTTTTGGCCTCAAAACCATAAGAGCTACCAATTAAAGGTTAGTAAACATGATGTTCAATAAACAGATTAGGGTTACCATGAAAGTCTATGTCGATGACGTCATGGTAAAAGGAAAGCAGCGGTCAGATCACCACAAAAACTTGGCAGAGATATTCAGTATCCTTAGGGAGTAAAAGATGAAGCTCAACCCTGCCAAATGAACATTTGGAGTCTCTTCAGGCCGATTCTCAGGGTGCCTCGTAACCGAGCGAGGAATTGAGGTGCATCCCAAGAAAATCAAAGAAATATTGGAGATAAAACCCCTAACCACTTTGAAGAAGATCTAAAGTCTGACCAAATAAGCAGCCATGCTTAACCATTTTTTCTCGCGCTCCACTAATCTATGTAAGCCCTTTTCCAAGACCATCAAGAAGGTGCAAAGAGACAAATGGGATGACGAGTGAGAGAAAGCATTTCAAGACTTGAAAAGATATTTGACATCCTCTCCGTTAACATCCAAGCCGGAAGCAGTTGAGGAAGTATACATCTACTTGGCAGTCTCAGGAGTAGCAGTAAGATCTGCCCTCATACGAAAAAAGATGGAGGCCCAACTGCCAATAGTCTACACTTCTAAAGCTCTTCTCGAAATGGAAACAAGATACCCGAGGATTGAAAGGATAATTTTGGAGCTAGTTGTTGCAGCTTGGATGCTCATACTATAATTTCAGGCACATACGATTGTCGTTTTGACATGGTATCCCCTATAATCTATCTTACATGGTCTAGACACTTCTCAATGAGTGATGAAGTGGGCATTGGAACTTGAGCAATACGACTTGGTTTACTAACCCCGCATCACAATAAAAGCTCAAGCCTTAGCAGACTTCACTCCTGGCTTGGGAGACACAATGACACAGCTCAAAGACGCCCTCGAGCACACCTTGGCCAAACCAACCCTTTTTGACAAAGACTTTTGGCACCTACACTTCAACGACTCATCCGACTACAAAAGTTCTAGGGCAGGCTTGGTTCTCATCACCCTAGACGGCTCGATGCTTGAGAAAGCAATCACTCTAGGTTTCAAGGCATCAAACAATGAAGTAGAGTATGAGGCCTTATTGGTAGGCCTCCGAATGATACAAGATTTGGCAGGCAAGAAGCTCACAATCTATTATGATTCTCAGTTTATCACTAGCCAGACTACTAAGGAATGTGCAATAAAGCATCCAAGAATGGCACTATACCTCGAGAAGGTACTAAAGTAGCTTGAGGCATTTCATAATTACACTCCCACATAGGTGTTGCGGGTAGACAACGTTTATGCAGACATTCAGGAAGCCTTAGGCTTCGCTTTGGACTACCAGTTCAGACACTTAATCTTGATCGAGTATTTGGGAAAACCAAGTATAGAAGAAAAACTAACAGCTGAGGTTTTACAAGTCAATACAATCCTAAGCTAGCAAGATCCCATCATCAACTACCTAGTTAATAAGACACTCCTTACAGAAAGATTGGAAGCTAAGAGCCTATGCCACCTGCTACTAAGGGTAAGGGCATGATAATCGTGGCTACCGACTACTTCATAAAATGGGTAGAAGCCAAGCCCATGACCACCACTACTTAATCAGACATAAAGTGCTTTATATGGAAGTACATCATCTGTCGATTTGGCATCCTACAATCTATCGCCATCGACAACGGCCCGCAATTAGTGGGCAAAGACTTGGTGAAGTTCTTCTAGAAATATGGCATCAAGCAACATATATCTACACCTAGATATCACCAAGGCAATGGGCAGGCAAAGGAATTTAATAAGACAATCCTAGATGTCCTCAAGAAATCCCTCACATATAAGCAAGGAAAATGGCCAGATGAACTTCCCGGTGTTCTATGGGCATATCGCACAACCAAGCGACAAGCAATCGGTGAAACTCATTTCTCCTTGGCATTTAGTTCAGACGTAATCATTTATCCTAATGCCATTGTGCCGAGCATCAACACCATACTGCTAACTTTAGAGCAAAACAGAAAGAAGATGACCATAAATCTAGATCTGGCAGAGGATGAGCGCGAAAAAGTTATCAACCGCATTGTATCTCCTCTCTAGTTACAACAAAATGGCACCTAAGCATTCATCACTGCCCAAAAAGAAGGCTCCAAACAGATAAATCATATATGGAAAGGCTCGTATAAAGTTAGCGGAGTAGGCGGCAAAGGTAGTTACACCCTCACCACCATGAACGACAAAGAGATCGATAGGCAGTGGAATGGCTACAACCTGTAAAAGTACTACGCATGACCTCTCATTTATCCCTGAGCTTTGCTCGGATGAAATAAAGCTCGAAGTCTCAAACAACTCGTACTCCGAATATCCAAACGTGGATAGGTCGGGATGCCTTGGTGTAACTAAAGCATGATGGCCTACGCCAGAATCTCTAGAAGGAGCCATAATAGTCTTTATCAAAGCTTAGCTAGATGGAAGGATTTTATGCCTGCAGATTTATTCATGGAGACCCAAGCCTCAAAGACGGAGGAGGCACGTTGTGCAGCTTGCTCTTTGGATTGTTGCCCATGAAGATGGACTGCAGTTAAGCATCCTTGATGTGATTGGCTGCTGGCAACCCCACTTAAGCATTCTGTATGCGACCAACTAGCGATCTTTGTGTTATGGAATAGTATTCACTTTACCAGTTAGAGGAACATCCCTTTTAAGCATCCGTAATATGACTAGTTAGCATTCGCAGCTGAGCATCTTTGGTACAATACATAAGTGATCTCTCCAAGGATACAAAATTCTAGCTCCGGCTACATGCATGGGGTGCACACGATTGAGCATCCTGATGTTACTAGCTAGCATAAGGAGCTCAGCATCTTGTATATGACCAACTAGCGATTGTTGTGTATCCTTTGAAAACCTAAAGTCACAACTCATTTAACTAGAAGCCTACAGTTTCTAAAAGATCCTTGGGAACCTAAAGTTGCTGCCAATTCAACGATTAACCTACAATTTCTGAAAGACTGCCTACGATACACCCTTCAAGCAGTTAGTTGCATAAACCTATACAATCGCGCAATCTTATAAAAGGTGAACAAGTTAATGCTAATATGCACTGTGATAAGCTCATATTTATATATATTTTATATCAAATTCACTTGTCTTTTCTTACTTAGTTCCTTATATTTTTGAGTTATTTACTTTGTTTTTGTGTTTTGTAGGATTTGTCAAGTAAAGAAAAAAAAAATAACACAAGTGAAATTTTAAGTAATAAATTCGTCAAAACTGCCTGTGCAGGTCAGCTGATTTTGGAAGCAAGTTTCGGACAGCTCAGAATGAATTAGAGAATGAGCCTTATATGCTTGGAAAGATATGGATGTCTACTTTCTGGAGCATTTCGCAGATTGTTAATATCATTTTTCTAGAAGAAGTTATGGCCGTTCTAACACTGAAAGGTTCCCAGGAGGCTGAGCAGTTTGTAACTGACAAGAAAGCATTGAAAGCAATAAATCCCATAAAACTAACAGCCAAAACTGATGCAGCCAAGAACAAGCCAGCTAACACCTATTCAAATATCAGAGGAAATGAAAAATTAAGTGAGAGTACTGGGCATAAAGGCTGCCCAAAGAGTTACAATTGTTTTAGCATTTCCTCCCACTTATTGTCATCACTAAATGGCTGTTAGTGGGGGGAGTTATGGAAAAAAAACTTTGGCAGCAGAAAAGAAGAAAAAGACCTACAGGTTGCAGCAGCAAAGAGGGAGAAAAAGTGTGATAAAAAAATATAGAAAAACAAGGAAGGAAGCAAGGAAAAAAAAAAAAGGCTGCTGCGTTGGGGAAGGAAGGAAAGGAAGAAGGAAATCTTGGCATTCTCTTCTCTCGGTTTTATCTTCTCAAACTCATGTCTTTCTTTTGGTTTAATTTGAGAATTATGTGTAACTAATTTTTAGTAGTTAGGGGTTGTTTTGAAGCCCCGAATATGATTGCAAGTTTGTTATGACATTTCGTTTGAATTACTTTTACGAATGGATGAAAATTGGTTCACTACTTGTCTCATTGATGAATTCTTTTTGTGTTTTCTAGGGATGTATACTTAGTAAGCATATCTAGGATTCTAATACTAGGAATATGTGTGTGCCTGCCCTTGTCAAATGAGGACCTACATATGTTCTAGAGTAGTACTTGTTAATTGCGATTAACATGTGAAACAATTTCTAGGATAAGTAAGACAACGCTAGTACTTACGATGCCTTGTGATGACTCAAACTCTTTTCGTTCTTAATGATTAGGGACTAAGTTAAGTTGAAAACGCCATTCTCTTAACATATTACATAAGAAAGAGTAATAGGTTGGGTTCTAACATTGAGCCAACTTGAGCATCTTCATCCGGAAATGAAAGGAATTTGAATGAAACATAACATGTTTGCATGATTATTTGGTGGTGGATAGCAATTCCCCTAACTCGTTTTTCTTAATTTGCGAACTACTCAAAAATCTCTCTGTTCTGTTTTTGTTCGATTTAATTTAAATAGCAAATCAACTCCAAAAATCCCAAACATTTGTGTGAGTGTAGCTCTGTGTGTCTAGTATCTGCATATAAAATTTCGTAGACTTTAGATAAGTGTAAGTCGGTCTAATAATTATTTTTCGGTGGCTGGTCAGTAGTGACAGCAGCCCAGTTTTTGTGACATTTTAAGTAGTTAGATAAAACAATCTTCTGCGGGAAAGACCCTTATTTTCATATGCTAGAATTGAAAAATCTTAGTGTTAATAAGGAAAATCAATAGGACATTTGTGTGCTACTTTGTAGTGTGCTTTTAATCCTATCACACTGCCTAGCGTAGAACAACCCCTTGGGTTTACACTGATTTCTAAAGTGTTGTGCTACTTGCTACGCATCTTACAGAATTGGTCACATAAAGTGCAAATAGTTCTTTTGAACCACTGCGCATGAAATTTTATAGAACCATTCACTTTTGATGCAAAAAGTTAGTGAATTATGTGTCCCAATAATCTTTAGTATGTTGTGATGCAGGATACACAACTCAAAGGATTGGAGAAATGACAACTAGCTAAGCAGCCTATGGTTAGGGGGTAACAACGCAAGGTAAAGCTTAGTAGTTCAATGCCCTAGAAGTTCAAAGTTAACAATCGAGTAATTATGCAGACTCGCTTACTTCTGTAAGTAAGGTAATTGGCTACTAACTCTCTGGTTAATAGCTTTGTAGTGATCTTAAGCCTAGATCGGCAGTCACATAGGTTATGCATATGAAACATACAATTACGGAGGTTATTCAACCCTGCAAGTTAGAAGTTCCAAAAGATACCTTAAGCAAACAAAGATTTGCACTCGACAACCCGAAGTTGGCGCCTAAAGCAATAAAGATAAGCTTGATTGCTTTGTTCAAAGTAGCTTGCTCGATTGTTCATTCTATGGTAAAAGCTTGAAGCAAGGCAAAAGGACAAGGGTGAAGTAAAGCGAACAAAAATAGTTTATTAATTTCTAGCAAATTGATAAACGAACAAGAAGGCCAACAGAGTTCAAGCAAAGGAAAAAGCAAAGCAAAAAAGAAAAAGAAAGTAAATCCTAAAGTATATCTAAAAATACTATTCCTCAGCAGCCTGAACATCTTCAGTAGCTGCATCACTACCAGCAGCATCAACTTCTCCCACTTCACTTACTGCTACCCTATCTTGGGCAGCACTGTCATCAATCGCTCTTACCTGGGCAGCACCACCTTCGGCTGCACCTACCTAGGCAGCCTAATTCTCAGTTGCTATACTAATGGCGTTCTAGAAGGAAAATTTAAGTAAACCCTCAAAAGAAATAGCAACAAGATCGAGGTCCTTATCAAAAAATGCGTAGTCAGATAGCATGCCAAAGAAATGATCTATATAGCCAAGCTTATAGAAGTCAGCTTGACCTTAGGCAAGAATAACCTCAAGACTGGACTTCTCACTCTTCAGCTGCTTATTCTCCTCAATTAGAACAGTACGAGTACTCTGCAACTCATCTAACTCTTTCTTCAAGTTCTTGTTGGCAGACAATGCTCATTGTAACTTCATCTCCTTGGACTTAAGTCTACTGGCAACCTTATTGAGTTGAACCATGTCATTATGCATGGTGAGCAGCTCTACATCCCTGGCATTATAGACAGACCGAAATTCTGAAATAGTACGCTCAAGGTCCTGCACTAGCAATGCTTAGACTTAAATATCTTTCTCTGCAACACCGTACTTCCTCCGGATCATGTCAAACTAAACCTTGAAGTCACTGATCTATTGATGAACAATCTCAAGTTATTGAGTAATAAGGGTAGAGACATCAGATCCCTTCAAAAAGGTAAGTTCAGACTCTAACTCTTCAATTTAATCAGTAGTTGAGCAAGCCCCTGATACCATGGCTGTTACTATTTCCCTAGTAGCCTTGGCATCATCCTGCTTAATACAAGTGTACTCGACTACCAAGATCACAGATTTATGCATCATAGCAAGCATGAAACCCCTTTGCGACTGTGCCTCACGCCTTGCAATTAAACTGGAGTCGACAAATTTGCTCACGCTATCAACAAACTTGGCACATGTTTTTGTGTCCTCAGGCATATCAGGTTTCAATAACGCATAGATCTTGGAAAATGTTTTTGTGTCCTCAGGCATATCAGGTTTCAATAACGCATAGATCTTGGAAAACTCCCCTGAGGTTAGTTTGGCAGGCTGATCACGGCTGTTTGTGTGGGCAAGTGCCTCCTTCTCAATAGGAGAGACTGGTCATGGAACCTCCTTGGCAGTGAAATCGCCATCCTCGTTCTTCACCGTTGCACGTACCTCTAGAATCAGATCGGACTTGGGCATAGAATGCTGCCTTGGAATAAACCTAGACACATGGGGCACTACAGAACTCTTCCACTACACAATCCTATCAGTAACAATTCTAGCAATCCTTGGAGCAGCAACCTTCATAAGCTCAGATCCAGTAGCCTATTTCTTCTTCTTTGAAGAAGTTAAGTCAATCGTAAGCCTCCCAGTAGTGGATGAGCCTCTCAGCAGTATACAAGCCTTCACGAGCAGCAGAGGAAGTCTTCGACCTTTTCTCTACCGACGACTCTCGAGCAGGAAATGAAGATCTCTTTCTCTCACCTTCGCTTGCATCAGGCTCCACAATGGCAATTGAACGAGAAAAGACCTTACCCTTGATCCTCTTAATCTCTTCTAATAGGGGTAGCCCACATTTCTCCCTATAAAGATAACTGAGCAGTCAACGTCACTCGCGGTATTCGACAGGGATCCTTATAGCAGTGTGCACCTTTTTCATGTTTGGAGAAGTCTTGGGAGTTGAACCTAATTCTGAATCTGTATAAATAGAGGATGATAAATCAGAAGGTAGCTCAACAAAAGATAAAGCAGCTTAGAGACTAAGCAATCTACTTACCATCGATGTCAACAGTTGGAACACGTAGACCAGGCGAGGAGTCAGATTCTCACTTTCTGCTGATCTCTGGGGTCTCTCTAAACCAATCATGGTTCCCTTTGTTCGAGTGATCGAAGAGCCTATGGCCCTAACGCCATCGATGTGGCCTATGTCAAAGAAGTACCAAAACTCGTTGACATTCAGGTCCAAGTCAAATAACTTGCTTAAGTTGTGGAACCTCATCATCACGTAGACTGCATTTAGATAGCACTGAGCAGGAGCACACTTCATGGAGCAAATCACCTATTGGAAGAATCGAGGCATAGGAAAGGTGAACCCCAACACGAAGTAGTAAGGGTGAAACTTGATATCTTTCCTAGAGCCACACGGTTTACAGCTGGTACCATCCTTAACCCGTTTCATGCAAACCGCAGACGAAATTGCACATTTAAACATCTCGAGGAAGTCTTTTAATTGCTCATTGAAACCTAGCTTGACATAAGCAGCCTTAAATTAGCCTAGCTTACTTGCAGATCTGCCCTGGCAATACAACAGTGGAATAAATTCATCATTCTTATGGCTCGAGGAAGACATGTACGAAAATTCTACAACGGCATAAGAAAAATCATTAGAAGGCTGCTCTAAGAAGGAAAAAAAAAGGAAAAATCACATTGAGTAGTGCACCATGGTGCAGCCCAACTGGCTGCCCCACAAACCCATCGCACCAGCCCAAAGCATGGCACAACATGCCAAGCCCCCCCTCTCGGCTTGGCCCTGTTTTCCTTTCGGCCTAGCAGACAGGAGGCCTGCCACCTCCTATGACTCTCGTGGCCCAATGGCTTTGCAGCCTAATTCACCTAGAGGGAGCTGTCGCCCACACACCTCCCTCTTTCTTTTACATATCTCAATATTGCACGAGCCCGAGCTCAACAACCCAAGACCTAAGCCAAGCAGCGCACGAGCCCAAGCCGAGCACGGGCTTTTCTCTTCCGCACCTAGCCTAACGCGCCAAGTCAACTCAGCCGTGCTAGCCCAACAGCGCACCAAGCATACCTATCTATTGCAGTAGCAGCAGCCCACGGCTGCACTTTTTGCCACCTCCTCAACCCCGTCGAGCCAAAATTCAAGCCCCAGGCTCCTAAATAATCAAGAAGAAAGAGAAAGTTAATTTTTTCTTACCTTGGAAAAGAAGAAAAGCAACGTAACACAATTCTTTGCACGGGTAAGCGAAGAAGATTGCTAAGGGAGGGGAACAAATATCCTCTGGTTTTTTCTCTTTCTTGCGAGGTTTTAATTGCACTCCAAATTTATTTAACCATCTGCTTGACGCAGACTTAAATAGGTTTTGGTGGCAATTACATTCCCTTTCCTAAAAGAATTTAAATTCCAAGTCAATGAGGGAATTTACATCAAATTGGGATACAAACGCCATTGCAGCTTTGGATTCCTACACCTCCTACCCTTTCTTGTGCGCAGCCCAACATGTGTGGGGCCATTTGTGAAGCAGAAAATAATCCCAAAAAACATGGAGCTAACACGTGGATTATTTTCCAAGAAAGACAAGACTGCCACTATTAAATGAGTAGGGAGCAGTCTCCTTCACCACATGCAGCTGAGGTACAACAGGCAGAGATTAATGACTACTCAAGGCACCCTTGCCCGTAGGAATAGTTAGAGTTATTTATGATAGAATAATCTCTTGTTCTTATCATAAATACATTCATAATCAGAGAAGACCTCTTTCAAGTAAGTTATCCTAATTCCATTCATTTAGGATATTTACCCAATTATTCTAAGATATTTATTTACACAAATATCTTAGAATATTCCACCCAAAAATACCACCTAGGGCCAGCCCATACTCCTCATCTCCTATAAATACTCCATTTATGTCCAAAATTCAGTAAGCTTTAGCTACCCCTAAAGAGGTTTTTTTGCTTCCCAAAAGCACTCAAACACATTCTTTGCAAAATTCTAACTTTGGCATCGAGTTTCTTCGGCCAAAGCCACCCACCCACCCACCCAATTCATCGTGGGCGCGTGAGGCTTTTGACCTTAATCTTAGGTGTTATTATTTTGTAGGTGCAAATTCGTCAATCAAGGAAAGGCGGAAATTTGCATCCACAGGTTTTTAACAATCAATATCATACTCATATTCAAATAGTGTGGTCTAGCTATGACAGTAACTCGATGTGATCTCGTCATGTGTCGAAGGCTTGATGTGTGTGTCAATATGAGTCTAGACTTCTCATGTCATTGTGACAAATTTGTACTAATGATATTTGTTACATATGGTGACCGTTAATGGAGGTTTAATGCATTTTCATCAATGATATCACAATATTGTTTCAATTAAAAAATTAAACAAGCTGATTTTATTCATGTTTGATGATAAGTTGTAACTGTGAAGCCTTCTTTGGCAAGTTTTTTATTTTTTTTTAATTTTTTTAATTTTTTATCCTGTGTGACAAATCAGAATATATCTCCCTTTCCCTTCATCAGTGTCAGCAAGTTTGTTCCATAGATCGTATGAAATTCTTTCTTCCCTTTTGGATCCAAAATTAAAAAAATGAGGAAAAGGAGAGTTCATGTTCATGGGGATTAGGGAGCAAAGGAAGATACAGTGGCAGTAATGATGAGTTCGAGTGTAAAATATTTGTCTATCAGAAATCGGCATGCAAATATGCAAGGAAAGAGAGAGATATAGAGGAATTAAAGAAGATCAAGAAATAAAGCTAGCAAAGAAAGAGGGGAACATACTTCGATCACATATTACCCTTTTCTTTTCTGTTTCATTTCCTCTTTCACTTTCTTTACTTTACGGTCCCCCACTTACAATAAGTTTTTTTTTTTTTTTTTTTTTTTTTTTTTTTTTTTTTTTTTTTTTTTTTTAATGTTAATATATATTTATTTGTACTTCATCAATAACATGTTGAAAATACATGTAATTTATGTATTGTAGGTTAAAGTTTTAAACGACATGTAATTTAATGATTCATTTAGATGTGCACAAATTATATAGCTTAATTTTTAACAAAAATTACAAAATTATAACTATTTTTGTTCAATTTTTAAATATTCTGCGTGTATTGTTTCAAATACCTGGAAAATCTCTTGCATTGCCAGAAAGCCAAAAAATTTCTTCCGAATGATTTTTAGGTATTAGTTTAAGGCATACTATTTCTTTATAATACATTCATTAACTTCATGTCTTTGCTTCAAGGACTTTTCACCAAATGATTCAGGGTATAATTTGTGGATCATAGAAATGATGTCGAGTTTGTCATCCGGCCCTTTGCTTCTCATGATCCATCAGGTTTTAAAATGCGGCACACTACCAAGCGTACAATCAACAATGTTATAATTTGGATGAAGAAAGGTTGAAATTATCAATTAACTATTCAACACGTGGGACTATAATTATTTTAGTCCTAGATCTCCCTTCAATACGTGCCACATATTGGCTACAACATCATTATATCTAGTTTCATCAAGGCTATTTAGGATATATTTATATATCATGTATGAGATAATGAGAATGTGAATTAGAGTGATTTCTAATCTCGCATTTACTAACACTTAGAGATTATATTAATTATATAGATCCCATTAATTGTGAGTATAGGATACCTAAAAAATAAAGGTATCCCATTAATATAGATATAGGGATTGTTTAATTATCCCATACTCAATCTTTCACATATCCTTTCCTTATAACCCCTCATTCCTGCAAATCTTAAAATAATGTAAAAGTAAACATGTCCTTAAGGACTATGTAACAAAGTATATAAATAGTTTATACTAATGAAGTAACACAATAGTTAAGCTGTTGCTGTTATAGTTCAAGTGGTGGAAAGAGAGAGTGGACATGCACTCTAAAAGTTTGCATAAATGAGACATACGATATATAGGTTAAATATTTGATCCCTTATGATCAATGATGGTGCCACCTTATTCTTGGGGGAGTACTTGCCCTTAGCCATGTCCGAGCAAATGTTCAAGCATCCTCAATGCAAGATTTATAGGTGATGAGTCAAGAACTTCGTTCTTAAGCTTTAAGACGAAATTGTCTCCTCATAGGTGCTTCAATGATTTGCTTGGCAAATATCTTCCAAGATACAACGATCTTCTTCTTATGGAAGTAACACTTCAATCCTCAAGAAGGGAGAACTCAAATTGTGTATAAACTCTCTTAATAACTTCCTATAATTCTAGAACGAAATGCACTTAGTATACTAATATTCTCAGATGAAAATTGAATGAATGAAATGGTGGGAATGCTTCTCTATTTATAGAGACTGAAGCATCTTTACAGAACAAACGGAACCCATTTGAAAAGGCATTACTGGCTGAGAGTTGCATCCTTTCGGATGCCAAGAAACACGCCAGTTCTGTTTCAAGAGGAACAAACCTCTTCAAAAATGTAAAAATGCATTATATTTTTATAGGTACCAGACATAATAAAAGCATGAAACAATGCAATGTTTCAATGCAATTCTGTGTAGTTGCTATTTTTCATTATTAAATTTATTATTTTATGTTGCAACTGTCCCAAAATTAACAAGCACATTAATATTTACATAAATATATTATATCTATATGATATATAAAATCAAAGGTTATACCATTTCCAAAGGTCATGTACCATCACTATGGGTTATGTACCCCATTCGTTTCGTGTCAATACAAATACCCAGTTTCATTAAAAAAATATTCATTCAAACTACAGAAAATATTAGAGTCAAAACTCAATTTTAAGTTTTTATGATCTGAGTAAAAGATGGTTGGAATCAAGACTCAAATTTCTATTTTCTTAGTTAAACAATATTTTTTCTTTGTTGGCATGGACACCAGATTAAACTCAAATTTTATATTAAAATCAAAATCAGTTTCATTTTGACCCAAAAAACTCATATATAAATTTGAAATCTCCAATTTATCGGAGATGATGTGACTAGGCTTGTAGAAAGCTATGCACGTATTCCTAGTTTAGTAGTCTATTACCATCAATTTTTCTCCATATGCTCTCTTTGGGTAGCTTTCTCCCTCACGTTCTGCTCCCAACATAACGAAAGTTATAGAATATTTTGTCAAAATAAAAAATAAAAAATAAAGATTGTCCAATATCAAATAACCAACTTTCTCTTTAGTGAATTGGCGAAAAGCCACATAGGAGCAAGGAGGTGGGTGCGGTCACACCTTCGATCGTTAAAAATCTATCCTCAGAGCGAGAATATGTCCCTTTGATTTCTCTAAACCTACATCGAACGGTTTCGTTTTCTATTTTTCTATTCCCACAACACCACGATGCTCTTCTCTCCCTTCTCATGGATTCCTGTGATTGCGATCCCCATTCGTTGAGATCTCTCCTGGTTTTCAAGAATATCATCAACCACGGTGAGTTTATTAAAGCCCACCATCCCTATTTTCCAATTCTCTAGGGGTGGTCATGGTGCAATTCGATGCGATTCCACCCTCAAATCGGAACCGAAACTAGAAAATATGAACGGTTTGGTTCGGTGCAATTCCGCTTAAATTGTTTACTAAAACCATGCGGTTAGGTTCACACCGATTCTAGTTTGGTTCATACCAATTTATGGTTCTGAATACTAAATCATTTGAATATCAAATCAGAGTTGTATTCAAAGCTTACTTGTTTTATTTCTTGTTTTCTGCATGCTTGCATTCAAATACATCTTCTAAAGTGGCTATACAAAGTTACAAAAAAAAAACAAACTCTTTTAAATACTAAATCAAAATGCAAATATCCTAGGCACCAAGCAAACAAAAAAAGAAACACAATTCAAATGTGGTAGCAACAGCAAGCAAACACGCCTTAGCACCGGAAAGTAACAGCATCTCCTTGGTACCGGAAAGTAAACAACAGCTCCTTTTTCAAGCAACAAGCAAACAAATAGCGGCAAGCTAAATATACATTCACACACATATACTGAATTATAAAAATATATATACATTCACATATACATATACATTCACACATATAGCTTTGTGGTAGTGTGTTGATATGTTGGAAACTTGGAAGAGTATCAGAACTTACTTCTTTTAAAGTTCTGTAAGACTGTATAAGTAACATCATACGTATCGCAGTGCCTCCATTTCTCTGCGTGCACGTATATGTTTTCTCAAAGTTTTGATTATGAAGCTCATGATAGTGTGGTCCAAACCGCGAGAACCTTTGTGAATGGAATCTCGAGAAGCAGTAAAGCTGGGTCTCTAACATATACATATAAATTAACATATACATAACATCTTTTTAATCATACAACTATTATATATATATTTAATTATTTATTTATATAAACGGTTCGATTCGGTTCTTAGCGGTTTTGGCAACATGAAAACTAGAACCGGAACCGATTAGAATGGTTCGGTCTTGTTCTTGAACCTATGTTGACTTTTTTGGTCAACATGGTTTTTACGGTTTATTTTGTCGCGGTTCAATTCGGTTTCACAATTCCACGGTTTTTATGCCAACCCCTACTTTTCTCTCCAAATATTGAACCTTTCTGCTCTTATACTTGTTGGGTTTTGTTTGTTTTTTCATTTTTTTAACATGTCTACGGATTGGATGAGGGGAAGAGAAATGAGGTGGAGAGGGAGTTTCAAAGAAAATGGGTTGTATGTGAAGCTACCAGCCGAGCCGCTTCAGAGATTGATCTATGAAATTTCTAACTTCCTAAGTGATCGAAGGACATGTCAATGGTTGTTGGGTTTGCATTTTAGCATTTCATGAAAATTCACCTCATGATTTTACATGCATTCCATCTATTATTTCAGTCTCCATGTACCTTTCCCAATCTAATGAATTTTGTCTTGTGTTGTCTCTTTGTTTTTTATGTTTTTCATGATCTTGTTCTTTTGGTTGAGGGTTGTCATTATTTGTATTGTGTTTGAGATGTACTAATTGTAGTATTACCTGATTATGAATTTGTAAACATGTGATTAGAATGATTAGCTTGATGTTTAGGTTTTGGTTGTCTACATTTTTTTTAACCTTTTACCCTTTTAAATTTCGCCTGCCCCCCGACAATTCTTGGCTTCACCACCAATAGTGATCATATATTTCTCGTACTACTGTTCCAATTAAGTTTGAATGTTTCCCTTTTATTAAGACACACTACAAGAAACACTATTTCTAGACGAAAATGTTTCGTCAGGCCAAATAATAGGATTTCGTCGCCTACAGTTTTGATTGATGGACATGTCAGTGTTACTCCTCAGGATCACTCCTCTTTGTTACATGTCCGTAAAACTGCACAACTTCAAGTGTTACTTCCTCTTTCATCACATCCTTCTATCAATGAGACTTCAAATTCATGTACTCTAGACTTATCATTCAAACTTGATTGCAAATTGGTGAAATAACAAGAAAGGACTATTATTGAAACAAACCGATTACTAGTTGCTTGTATATGTCACAAGTATGGTTGTAAAGCAAATGTCACAAGTATGGTTGTAAACATCACTCTAGTTAAGTCATGGGTTAAAGTGATTTTCTCAATCATACTCTTGTCTTCCATACCTTGTCACTCACTTAGGTCTTTTGTCAATCTTTCTTCCATGTTTCTAGGAACCACTTACTTGTTATTAATATTTGTCTTGTCCACTTGTTAGGACTGATTTGGTAGTGAGGTATAGCTATTAGCCTTCCTTTTGTATTCTTCTTTTCGACTCTCTATAAGAGTTGCCTTTTTACTCTGTAAAGGACATAATGAGAAATACAATACAAGATTTGAAACCAAAATTCAACATGGCATCAGAGCAAGAACCATAGGGTCCTGATTCTGTCCGTTTTTTTTTTTTCCTTCTTTTTCTTCTTTGCTTGCTCATCATCGAAAGATATGGTAAAAGAAAATGTCTCTAGTGCTAATAGATCGTCATCTTCACCCTCCAACCTAATTCAACGGGGTGAGAACAACCCAAATCAACGACTATGCTCGGTGCTACTGAACGAGTTTAACTATCTACCTTGGTCAAGAGCTGTGTCACTTGCTATAGGAGGAATATCGAAACTAGGGTTTATCAATGGAAACTCGAAGTTTCCAGAATCCACTTCATCAACCTATGATGCATGGTACGCTACTAACCAGCTGGTCATGTCTTGGATACTTAATTCTATGGAACCAAAATTGTATGAGCTCTTCAGCTACTCAGAATATTCCCTTCTTCTATGGGAGTTTGTCAATGACATGTATGGTAGCCAAAACAACTCAGTTCGTATCTTTCAATTAAAAAGAATGTTGCTAGTCTAAAGCAAGGTGATCACTCTTTTGTTCAACATCTTGGAAGCTTGAAATCCATGTGGAATGAACTCAATATGTACCGTGCACACACAACTGATTTCGTTGTGCCCCTTGATTGAGTTGATCTTCAATTGGGAATGTAAGAAATATAGGTTTTAGTAATTAACCCTATCTTTAATACCTTTGACTTTTCCATGCCACGAGCAGGAGAGTTTTGAGCAGTCATGGTCAACTGCTTGGACCTTAAGGGATGCTGAGCTGCGTGTAGGAGCAGTTGAGGGTCATACTCATTTAATAAGGGCAATCTGGTCTTTCTTGAGAAAATTTCTACATGTCGTCTTCCATATTTCTTGAATTATTTTTTACTTTACAATACATTTCTAACCGTTGAAAGATTTCGTCCTGTTACTTAATCCCAAAAACTTGCATTTGGGTGATTTTTGGCATATGCCATCTTGGAGTACATGCCAACTACATTGATAGTTGGATTGTTGAAATTAATTTCCCAAACTGCAAAAATCAATGAAGGAATTGAACATGCCAAAATGTCACTTTTTCCCAACAAAAATTTTCATTTTGCCCAACAAACTTTAAACACTAAACCCTAAATCATAAATTGTACCTTTCCCCAAAGAAACTTGTAGGATTCGTCGAGCAAAATGTGGCATATTATGCGCCAATTGTTTCCATTGTCACGAATACTATGCTCGACCACTGTATCATTGCCCGTCGAACAATTTTTGTTGGCTAAATGTCTCTGAAAAAATCAAAACCTTAACCACTTTTGCCCGACCAAATATTTTATTCCATCAAGTAAAGTTACTTTGTTCAACAGAATTTGTTTCGTCAAGAAAATAGTAATTTCTGGTAGTATATGTTTTTTAGAAGAAGACGACTTCCTTAAATGAAACTAGAAAAAATTAAGTAGAGTTCTGAAAGCTTATGAATAAGGTTAGGCGGAGCTTGATTTCACATTATTCCACAATTAATCGAACTAAGCAAGTCTATCATAGAATTTCTAGTAATGAATTGAAAACTTGGTTTCCTAAAATTATACTTTTTGCAAGATGCATTGATCACGTGAATCAAAGGGTGCACTCTTTCTCCTTATCAAAAATAGTTATGTGTGACCAATGCACCAACATTCCCATCTATCTCTTTTTTTTTTTCTTTATGTTTTTTCATGACATTCCCATCTAGAATTCAAAAAGGTAGGGTTTTATTTTTGTTCATTAGCTAGCAACAGCCTATGGTATTGAATTAACTGCATTGTGTTTCCTCGAAATGACCTCAGCCACTAACAATTTTGTTGACTTATATTGACTAAAGAAATGTCACATCCTCTGCCATATCATTAGTAAAGCAGTTAGGAATTAGTTAGAGTTGTTATATGTAGTTTACACTGTAAGAAAGGCAGTTAGGCTAAGAGACTTGTATAAAAGGCTGAATGCAGCTCATTCTATACTAAATTTTCATTGATCAATACAAAAGCATTTCACATTTTCTCTCTCAAATCTCTCTGTATTCTTTCTTGATGTTCATGATTTATGGTTTCTGTCATCTCTGTTTGCTGGTATCATCGCCAAGCGTTGATCTCTTAGGAATTTTCTTCTGTTAAGGAATTTTGGGTGGTTCGTTGATTTCTTAACGTGGTTCGTCTTCTTGTTGGGTTGTTTATGCTGTAGTCGGTGCAATAAGGTTGTTTATTCCATTTACTTATTTTCTGCACATGAGGTGTTTGTAGTTTTGTTTTAGTGAAAATATATGAAGTGTTTGGTGTGATTTTGCATCGGGGTTTTCTAGGTATGATTAAGGCCACTGCCAAGAATTTTTTAAATTAGGAGTATATGAATTTGTGTGGTAAGGTCGATGCCAAGAATTGTTGAATTTGATGAAGTATATGAATTTTGTGAATTGACGAGGCCGATGCCAAGATTATTTGAATGTGATAAGTCTATGAATTTGTTGAATTGTGAATTGATAAGGTCGATGCCAGTTGAAGAATATTAGGTTAATAGAAGTTGTTGATTAAAGAAGGTCGATGCTAAAAGATTGTTGTGAAATTACTTGTTGATTTGCTGTGTTTTGTGGGTTTCTTGAAAGTTTTTTGAAGTTTGATGAAAGATTGGTGCATACTATTGTTGTTTTTTGAAAGTGTTGAGTAATCAAGATGTCTGATAAATCAGTAAGAATTGAGAGTGTGGCATATTAATTGTGAAGCTGCAAGATGACAACTTTGTCAAATGGAATTATCAGTTTTAGGCTGCGTTGAGAGGGTATGATTTCTTGGATTTCTTTACTGGTGAATCCCATTGTTCACCAAAGTTTGTGATTGATACTAAGTTTGGAGTGACTAAAGAAATTACAAGGGCTTATAAATCTTAGGTTCAGAAGGATATGGCATTGTTGCCACTTTGTCAAATGATGCTATCAAGTATGTAATTTGTTGTAAGACTTCAAATGAGGCTTGCATAAGCTTATAGGAAAGATATGCTTCTGTGTTAAGAGCTAGGATAAATTAGCTCAAAACTGAATTTCACACAATTCAAAAGGGGAGTGACTCTATAAACAAATATTTGCTCAAGTTAAAAGCCATTAAAGATCAACTTGTATCTGCATGGGAGAAAGTTACAAATAATGACTTGGTTATCTCTGCCTTATCTGGGCTACCACTTGAGTTTGATATGGTTAAAGCAATTATCTTGGCAAGGGAAACTTCTATTCCTTTGAAAGATTTTAGAGCACAGTTAATTGTGGTTGAATCTACCGTAAAAGCAAGAATCACTACTAACCAGTGGCATGGTTGCAATATATGTTCATGGAGAATAGTCCAAAAATGGGAATCAAAATGAGGGATATTCATAGGGGGAGAGTTCTAATGTTGTATCAAGATCTAATGATAATCAAGGATATCAAGGTGGTAACAGGTCTTAGAACAGAAATGGGTATAATTCTTCACAGTTTAATAACATGAATAGTTATGACTCTTTCAATAATTCAAGGCCTTACTATGAAAATCGACTAAGGGGAGGAAATAATTATAATGGTTCTTATTCCAACACTGGGAATAGAACTTCTTGGAATGGCAATACTAATTTCAAATTTGGATAGTGGTTAAGTGTCAAATCTGTTCTCGATGGAGGCATACTTCTCCAAATTGCTTAAATAGGAGTGATAATGGTTATCAAGTTACCATCTGCCAAATTTGTGGGAAAAAAGGTCATAGTGCGTTGGCATGTAGGCACAGAAACAATTACTCTTATCAAGGTGCCCTCCACCTCTTTTTCTCATAGCCTTTACAGCTCAAGCTCCAATACATATGTTTATAGCTGAATTTGGTCAAAATCGCAAGGTTTTCTTTACTGTTGATACTTGGGTGTTCGATATTGGTGTTTCTCACCGTATGACACCAAATCTTGGAAATCTAAATCAACTTGTGGAATACAATGGTGATGAGAAAGTCAATATTGGTAATGCCGAAGGTTTGATTGTTAAACATATTGGTTCTACAACTTTCTTTACTCCTCAACATTTATTATTTCTGAAAAATATTTTGCATGTTCCAACAATTATAGTAAATCTTTTATCTGTTAGGAAACTTTGTAAAGATAATAGTTGTTGGTTCATTTGTGATGAGATTGTATTTTTCATACAGGACAAGGTAACATGAATGATATTGTATCAAGACAGAAGTAGAGGAAAGCTATAAGAGATACCTATGAATGTGTTTTCAAGAAGATTTGTTACTGGTTCAAATAAAGCAGTTGCACTACTTGAGAAAGCTGTGAACGTTTCAATTTGGCATAGGAGACTGGGGCACCCATCTGAAGAAGTACTCTTTGCTATACTCAGAAATTTTATACATTATGTTAGTGAGGACTCTTCACCTTCAGTTTGTTATTTATGTTTGTCTGGAAAAATGTTTAGACAACCATTCCCTGTAAAAGATACTAAAGCTAACTTTCCATTTGAAAAAATACATTCTGATATATGGGGCCTGCTCCAAATAAGTCTTTAGAAGGTTTTAGGTACTATGTGAGTTTCATTGATGAGTTTTCAAGATTTTTGTGGATCTTCCTTGTTATCAATAAATCACATATTTTTCAAGTGTTTATCAACTTTCACTCATTTGTTGCAACTCAATTTAATTTTACAATTAAGTGTTTACAGACAGATGGTGGTCCTGAGTACATGAGTAATAGGTTTAAGGCTTTCCTAGCATCCAAAGACATTGTACACTTTGTATCATGTCAGTATACCCTTCAGCAAAATAGACTTACTAAGAGGAAACATAGACACTTAGTAGAAACATGAATCACATTACTGACTGAAGCTAGTATCCCAATACATTTTTGGAATTAGGCTTGCAATCATGCTACATTTCTGATCAACAGAATGCCATCTAAAAACTTAAGAATAAAGTCTTCTTATGAGTTGTTGTTTCATCAGGATCTAGTTATACATACTTTGAAGATTTTTGGATCTGCAATATATCCATTCCTAAGGCCATATAACCAAACCAAAATACAACATAGGTCTAAACAATGTGTTTTCCTAGGTTTTGCTGCTAGATATAAGGGTGTTGTGTTATGACATATGCAGTAAGAAGTTAGTATTGTCAAGTCATGTGATTCACGGTGAAAATATATTTCCTTATAAGATACAAGTGAGACCATTATCTAGGAATACAAGTGGGTTACAGAATACAAGAATGCCTTCAGTTATGGTTTAATTGTCTACTTCTGGTGCAAATACACATACAAAATCTTCTAGTTCTTATAGGGAACAATATGCATGTCCAAAAATTATGGAAGAAGGTTTAAGGAATATTTCACAGCATCGCAACTCATCTGTTCAAGACTCATAGGATCTCAATACTGCACACAGTAACTCTTCCTCTTCTACTCATTCAATATCAACTCAAGGTACAATATCACTATTGTCTATCTATAATCCTTCATAGTTGGAGGTAATGCTTCCAATGTATTCTCTTTCATCTATAATTCATGAAAAATCAGTTCATTCTATGGTTACAAGATTGAAGTCAGGTGCAATTACAAAGAGGTCATACACATGTTTCATTGCTTCATTCCTAGAATTACAAACATCACTGTTGGATGATGAACATGAATTTTCTGGTGGGTTCTTATTCCTTGCTGCAATTAAAGATTCGGAAAAACCTTCAACATTCAGAAAAGCTTCAACAATTCCTCAGTGGCAAACTATAATGCACTCAAAGCTTAAGGAACATGGCATTTGGTATCTCCTCCACTTGACAAATCAATCATTGGGAGTAAGTAGGTGTACAAAATTAAGAAAAATCTTGATGGAAGTGTTTCCAGGTATAAAGCCAGACTTGTGGCTCAAGGTTTCACATAAGAACAAGGTCTAGACTACCCAAAAACCTTTAGTCCATTGGTAAGACATACTATTGTAAGTTTAATCCTGTCCTTAACAGCTACACACAAATAGGAATACAGTTAGACATTAAAAATGCATTCCTACATGGTGAATTATAGGAAGAGGTTTACATGAAACAACCTCAACGGTTTGTTGACCTATCTTATCCCAGTTATGTCTGTAAGTTGGTGAAATCTCTAAACAACTTAAAATAGGCACCAAGGGCATGGAATTCAAAGCTCACAAGATATTTACCAGCTTTTGCATCTTCACTTGATAACAACTTATTTGTGAAAGCTGATGATCAGGATGTAGTTATCTTATTACTGTATGTGGATGACATCATCCTTATAGGTTTTAATGCTGCTAAAGTTCAAAAAGTTGTCCAAGATTTTGCTAGTGTATTTGACCTGAAAGATATAGGTAAACTCACATATTTTTTGGGTTACAGATTCATTATAGAGAAAATGGAGACATATTTGTTAATCAATCCAAGTACATTAAGGATCTTATTCACAAAGTTAGAATAGAGTCGTGCAAGCATGCAAGTACTTCATGTAAACCACACAATCAGATGATGATTCATGAGGGAAAACCATTGCAGGATTCTACATTGTACAGGAGTTTGGTTGGTTCACTGCAGTACCTCACTTTTACACAGTCAAATATAGCTTTTGCTGTTAATTATTATGCCATTTCATGAAAGCTCTGACAGATGTTCATCTTGGTTCTATAAAGAGAATTATTAGGTATCTTTAGGTATCGTTTGGTATGCAGACGGGACGGGACGGGACGGGACGGGACAGGACGGAACAGAATGGAGCGGGAGCAAAGATGCCCTTGGATGGAAACAAGGAGGAAGAAGAAGGAGACGGAAAGGTTATAATTTTGTGTTCCACGGATATGGAACGAGTCATTCCAGGGAGGTGAGGTGGAACAAAAATTCACCCAAAACTCGTCCCGTGGAACAGTTCGTTCCATCCGTTTTAGGCGCACCAAACATGGGACGAAACGCCTTGTCCCACTCTGTTCCGTCCCGTCCCACGTACTAAACGGTACCTTAAGGAACTGTAAAGTGGAATACTCTTCTGATACTGACATTCATTTAACAACATTTTCTGATGTTGACTGGGCTATCGACTTAAATACAAGAAGGTTAGTGACTTGTTATGTAGTATATCTTGAAACTAATCCCATTTCATGACATTCCAAGAAGCAAACTTCAGTCTCAAGAGGCTCAATAGAAGCAAAATATAAAGCACTAACATATACTGCAGCAGATGTGGCATGGATTAGGCTAATTTTGTAAGCTCTGGGAGTAACACTACATGTTCCACCAACCATCTATTGTAATAATATGTCAGCTATAGCACTCAGTGCTAATCCTATTGATAGAAGCATATTTATGCGACTTAGTTAGCTTGTTTTCTTGCATTTATGTTGCTAGTTTCTATTTATTATAGTGATTTAAGTTATTTTCGTGTGTTTGTAGGACCAATGGGCTAAAAAGGCAAGAAATTGCATTTTGGAGCAATTTTGGGCTTAGAATGAATAGCACATGCATGGAGCAAGGTGGATGGACGAAATTGAAGTTTAAGAAGGGCTAGGAATGAGCAAAGAAATGAAGGAAATAAATTCAATACAAAAGAAATCAAGGAATCAGCTACAAAGAAGGAAACATGAGTCAAACTTCCTTATTTTGACTTAGCTTTCCTAATCTTTTCCTACCTAAGTTCCAGCTGCCAAAGAGGGTCCTTAATTAATTTAGGACACCTAAATAAATGATTCTAGAATGCCTAAACCTATTACTAAGGGATGCCGCACCACCTTTCCCTTTCCCTTTCCCTTGCTGTGCAAGGCACCGCATTCTCCTTTCTTTGCCTTGCCGCAGCCTTGTTTCCCTTTTTCCTCCTGGATTCTGATTTAATTGCCCTTTTTCCTGGAGGATTTGGAGTCCAAATCTTTCCCAAAAACAATTAATTAAAGCCATGTCCCTTTCCCTATAATTTATACATTCTGCCGCACATAAACTATTCACTCATTGATTCATACAACCATTCCCCAATCAACCATTCATTCAGCCATCGCCATAACACAATTCCGCATCCTTTCATTCATCATGCTTCCCTACCATTCATCAATCCTTCATCATAATACACCACAACCCAGTTTCAGCCACAACCACCCTTATGTCGCAGCCTAGCAAGGAAGAAAGAAAGGAGAAGCAGCCTTGGACGTATTTGCCATTCAACTTGGATTGCTAGACGTTCTTAGGTGTAATCTATCTTAGTTTTCAATGTTTAATTTATATTCTCTTTGTTTTGCTGTGAACATGAGAGGCTAAACTTGTTTTGGCTAGAGGAGATTTTGAAACCATGATTATATTTGCAATATGAATTGATTACTTCCAGTTGTGATTTCACAAATGGTGAATGCAATTTACTTAACTGTTGGATTAAGAACTTATTCTTGTATGTTGATTAAGGAGGCCTACTTAGTTTGCATGCATGAATTTGATGCTAGAATATAAGGGAGTTTCACATAATTGTTACGAACTTATATTCACAAGTAGTGAAGATCGCTGGTCACAATCGTGTTAAGTTAAGTTCCTGGCATGAGTATCATGATGTCATAGTTATGAATGTCTTGTCAATGTTTATGATTTTTACAGAGCTTAATGATCTTTGTTTGTGTCTCTATTATGCAGTTCATGTAGGGAACTTGGGAAGAATAATTTGATTGCCGATGCGTTGTCCGTCCAATTCAATAACTTAAGGAAAATCTGAGGGTTAATTAGTGATGACACGGTTAATCTGGGGCATTGTCATACATGGTTCAATGAAAGAGTAACTGTAAATCAATTTATGTGCATATATGTCATGTGTGGAGAAAGACCCTCTAGCTAGCCAATCACCCATAATTTCCCCCAATTTCATGCCAAACTTGTTTAAGTCTTCAATCTACTTGTCTTTACTTTAAATTCGTCAAAAACCCCAATCCCTTTTTCTTTGTTGTGTCAAAATAGTTAGAATATGTCCAAACTTGTGTTTTTAAGTGTTTTGAGTTATGTTAAAATCAATTTTCATCCAAATCACCCTTTAGTGTCTAGTTTGAGTCTAATTGATTATTTTGTGTTGTTTTGAGTATTTTTAGTTTGTTTTGAGTTCTTTGAGTCTAGTTAAGTGTTTTCAAGCCTAGTTTTGTGTTTTTGAGTCAGTTTAAAGTAGATTAGCAATCCCTCCTAATCCCCAGCCTAGAACGATCCCTACTTACATCTTTACTACAATTGTCAATAAGAGGGTTTAATTTGAGTGCTACTTTAGATCACATCACCTGTATATCATTCAAGGATAAAACACCTTGATACTGACTATCATTTTGTTAAGGAAAGGGTACAGAAAGGTGACCTGATGGTTGAGTATCTACCAACTGATGAACATATAGTTGATGTTCTTACTAAAGGGTTGCATAGTCTAACATTCACTTGCCAGTGGTTCAATCTCAAGCTAGGTTACCTTAGTTGAGATTGAGGGGGGATGTTGGCTTATATTGACTAAAGAAGTTCCACATCATCAGTAATGCAGTTAAGAATTAGTTAGAGTGGTTATATGTGGCTTACATTGAAAGAAATGCAGTTAGGCTAAGAGACTTGTATAAAAGGCTGAATACAGCTCATTTTGTACTAAGTTTCCATTGATCAATACAAAAGCATTTCACATTTCTCTCTCAAATCTCTCTATATTCATTCTTGTTGTTCAACATTTCTAGTTTCTGTCACTCTGTTTGCTACTGTTAAGAAATTTTCTTGCAATTGCATCATGTTTTCTTTTCTATGGCTACTATCGACTTAGGTGTTAGGTTGGAACTATTGCTATCGCTAAACAGCAACACTATGTCAGTTGGTCCAGTTGTTTCAAATATCAAAGATGAGACAATTATTGAATTCATGCTAGCATAGTTTTTTTATTACTTTTCCTGTGAACTAGGTTTATGCTAACATTCAAATTGCATATATCTTCATGAAATATTTTGTATGTAACCCTATTTAAGTTTGATTCATATGTTCAAACATATAATCGTGGATCGACATCATCAAAGTATAAATTATACATATGTTGACAATTTTTTGATAACTGTGAAAAAAAAAATTCAGGATAATCCTATTGGTGTAATACTAGAGCTGTGTTGTGATAATTCTATTAAAGTAATCCTCAGAGTTGCGTTGGCGTGTTGAGTTTCATTTCAGAGTATAACAGAGGTGACGTGTCACAACATATGATATCAGGATGAGCTTTAAAGCCTAATTAAATTAATACACAGCACTTTTACTAAACACACTCAGACATCCACAAGGCCCTTTTTATTTGTTGTCAAACAATATTAACGCTACTAAGTACAAATGATGACGTTCACATCAACAAACAAAGGTTTACCAGGTGAAATAGGGTTTTTGGAAACATTTTACTTGGTGATAAATGGTTTACCGGGTAATATACGATAGCTTTTGGTATGTGGGCCAAAATGTTTCGCTTAGTGTAACTTGTAATTTATACTTTTATGCTTTGTTGAAAATGTGTTCGGGAAAATGTAAACCAAATCATAAGATGATGCATTCATTTTTAACATATGAATCATCCGAATCCCAATTATATTCGTAAAGGATACTTTTCTTCACACTAGAGTAAACCCAATTCTCACAACTTTGAAAAATAATGTCCCAATGATTTGGGCACTCCCCTTTTACTCAAAACTAATTGGCATTGATAAATAAATGATAACCCCACAACCACAACCAATGAGCCTATAATTATATCCAAAGCATATATATATAATTGCATAAAGCTGCTAAAAAAATATTGAATTTGCAGAAATGCTTAACCCTATCATATGTTATGGCATTCATTACTTATTATCTAAAACTTTCTATCTTTATCATCATAGTATGAAAATCTCACATGAGGTTTTCAATCATGAGATGACAAGAGTAATAATTAACATTAATTAAAATGTTTTAATTAATTAATCAGATAGTTGGTAATGATTAATAAATGGCATCATTCATTTTGCATGAACTCTTAACCTAGACCATATCTATGACTTTGACTGCAAAGTGATGCTCAGTGTTAAACTAATTAAGCTCAAAAGTTCAAGTTCGATACGATAAATCTTATTCGATCCATATCTACTTACTTTTTGACGTCCCAAAACGTGATTTTTGATATAATCAAGCTCTTCATATACACAGTAATATTACATGGTACACACCAATAGTAATTCATATCACTTATTTTGCTTGTAACTAAAAAATAACTATGAAATGCTTTAAGGCAGACAATTAATTGGTAACAAATTTTAATCTTGTAATATTAGTTGAATATGTATTTACCCAAAAAAGGAAAACATTAGTTGAATATGCTTTTTGAATACGTACTTTAAAATGAAGGTAGCTAACTCTCTTGAGCAAGACTCCATTGGCTCCTTTTAATGCAATAGTAACTGGGAAGTCACCCTTCAATCTTCCTTTTATCATCTATTTAGATGCTACTCTTGAAATGCACGCCTAATGCCCAAATCGATCGACCATATACTGCTTTTTGGTAAATACTCAAGAACTACTTCTACTCTTTCATATTTTCATTTTCTGATGTGATATCAGGCTCCTCCTGTCGTGATTTACATTATCTTTTGGCATGCACTGGCCTGTAAAATTTTCATGGTTACCATCAGATTAATTTTGTCTGCTAGTAATTAAATGAAGTGTTTATCATCAAATAAGGTACAAAAGAAAGGCAGGAAAAAAGTTGCCGACATGCAGTTCAATTGCTTTCAACCTTGAGTCATTTAATTATGAAAAATAAAGAAAGCAAATCCCTGTAGAACAAGAAAAAGCAGAAGATTTTAAAAGTAAAGAGTGGTAAAAAGATGATACCGAAACCAGTAAAAAAAGTCACTAGTACGTAAAAGTATTATCCGGTAAGTAAATTGTTTGCATGCAGTTCAGGACATGTGTTTTGATCTACAAAATAACTAGGGTTTGGAGTTGTGAACACGTTTCTGGTTTTATTAAAACTGCAGGACCTGATTAAGTTGCCTTATTTGGTAAATTTGGAAGCTGATATGTGGGTGGTTGGAAATGACCGGATGAGATTAAGCAAAAGGTAATATCGCAGTTTGCAGTTGCAGGGTGAGAGAGAGAGGGAGAGAGAGAGAGGGAGAGAAGCAACAATGCAATGTAGGATGGGAGACAGAAGGGTTGCTTTTTGGGTACTTGGGGAATAAAATGTTGTCTCTTTACGAGGATTGGCGTGCAGACTCTCTCTCTCTCTCTCTCTCTTCGAAGAAGAGCCCAATATTTGTACACCTGTCGTGCATGTAAAGAACAAATGGTAAACATAAGTGAGGAAAATTTGGAAAAATAAATGAAAAAAGTAGGAATTTGTGTCTGCATGGAGTGGTGAAGGCCTTATACGATAGATAAGGATACAACACCACAATAAAATTTTGTATCGATAAAATATAAGAAAACTAATGAAAAGAACTTGAAAACTTTGAGTTTTAATGATAAAAATAAAATAAAGAGTAAAGTAAATAGTACCAAATTTGAGTTTTTAGTATAACAATATGATTTTTCGTTAAAATGAATAATACCGCGAGTTTTCGTCAAAACTTCATAAAATATATAGATGTGTAAATATTTGTTCATGTATTTTTAATTATATTATTAGTACAAATTTTTACATAATCAGTGTACACTTGTCATGTAAAGTGTTGAAATGTTGGTCTTTTTTATCTTTCATCACAAACACTGTACACACACCCTCTCTATGCTGGCTTCTTACCATCTTTCCTCATCGGATAAGGATTTTCTTTCTTCTTAATCTCTCTTTTCTTTTCTCTCCTCCTATTTGAACGGTCACGATTAAAGCATGTCAATATCTTATATTCATTTTTATATAGAAATAATAAGATAAAAAATAATGTATAAAAGGAGAGGAGAAAAGAGAATGAGAATAAGAGGAGAGAAAATACTACTCCTTCCTCTTTACTACTGTTTATGAATTTCTGCTGGCTTTGTCCGTCCATTTAAAGGCTGATGTGTAAAAAGGAGGGAAGCTCCCTCTCCATGATAAAAATTTCGAAATTATGGGTCCCATTGCAGTGGATCCTTTTCATGAAATCCCATTTGCATAGAAACGAAACCAGCCTCATACAGCAGAAAGGGATTCATACTATTATTATAGAGCATAAGTCCTATGTTGAAAATGATGATGGGTAGTGAATGCCCACAGTGTTTTGGTGGAGTTTTCCAATGCCCTCATAAATTGGCTTTTAACATTTGCATTGTTTATGAATAAATATATACATTGTCAATTCCCATGACAGTTTGAAAACTGACTATGAGAATTCAGGATGTCTTTTGTCAAAAAGTATGTTGTAAATTTCAAATGCAGTAATACGAGTTGCTCTATAAATAGAGCACTCGACTGCATTCAAAACATATACAGAAAATATAAGAAGAAGAGAACGAGAGAAAAATATCAGTAACATCATCTATTTCTCTGCCTTTTATTTGTTATTCTCTTGTGCTATAGTTTTAGTATGGCATTTTACATCTACCTTGCACCTACCATTAAAAAGGTTATTCCTCTAACTTTGACCTTTTTATAACATCCTAAGATTTTTTATGGGAATTATAGAAATAAAGAATAACGTTAGAGAAACTACAATTTTAAATTAAATTTACAAATGAAACGATGGGTCACTAATGAAATAAGCACGTTAATCAATTCTTAATTAATAATCTAATCATCAATCACCACATTATTTGATTTACAAATTTGATTCAAAAGTTTTAGTCTATCTAACATTACTCATATATAAATCACACTCATAACAATTTTTAATTATCATTGAAGTAAAAATAAAAAATAAAAAATAAAATAAAATAAATGAAACAAAAGAACAGAAATACGGAAAATAAGGGAGTCAGACTAGTTCAGCAATCCCCTCCTCCTGCTTGGTGAATCATGCCATTAAAACTTGGGTGCATTTTTCTCACCATTCTCAAGTAGCAATAATGCTAAGGTGAAATGGAAGATTTGTATGAGTTTAAATTTTAAGATTTGTATAAAATATTGTATTAGATGAAATGGAAGAATGCATCCGATGTGTTATACGACCGATATATTCACTACACAAATAAAATAGTGAGCATTACCATCACTTGAAGGTGATAAAGTAAAAATATTCTCATTAAAACTTACCCTCTGCGTTGATATTTGAAGTTCCCAACGGTTTCAAAATGATTATAAAAGTTTACCTTTATACCAATTTTGTCCCAAAACAAAATTCTTGATTAATGACAAGAAAGCTAATAATGGAGAATTTTTTTATTGTGACGGGAAAACGAGTGGTACACCACTTATTTTTATGTAAGTAGTAGAAAATTTTATTTTTTAAGTTATTAAATTTTTAACACACATATCTTACCATTTATATAATGACATGTAATGTACCACTTTATATATATATGTCTTACTGAAAAAATCTCTTCTAAGGAGTGCAAATAAAAGGCTAATAAAAGCTGAGTAATCACAGAAAAAGTAAAAGAAAAAATAGTAATGAATAAATAATTAAAAACTCAATATAGGAAGTATAAAGAAGGTGGCCTAGCCTAGCTTGGTTTTCCCTAACTAAAGCTCAACTCAAAACTCCCCTCTTGCTCAGTTGATCATAGCTACTCTTTCATACTCTCTCTCTCTCTCTCTCTCTCTCTCTACTTCCACTTGCGGTGGTGGTGTTTCAAGCTTTCTAAAGTTCCAAGCTTTTTTTTCTTTCTCCTCAGGTTAATATTTGGGTTGGGGGTTAGAGGAGGATAAGAAGTGTAAGAGAAAAAGAAGTAATTATTTGTGATTGTGAAGAAAGCGCTAGTGAAAAATCAAAGGGTGGGTGTGGGGGGTGGGTTTTGACCAAGTGATGCGCTCAGGAGGTAGTGCGGTTCAGCAGACCCTCACAGCGGAGGCTGCTTCGGTGTTGAAGCACTCTCTCAGCCTCGCAAGGCGGAGAGGCCATGCTCAGGTCACTCCTCTCCACGTGGCCGCCACTCTGCTCAGCTCAAGAACTAGCCTCTTGCGGCGGGCCTGTCTCAAATCTCAGCCGCACCAAACCTCTCATCCTCTCCAATGCCGAGCCCTCGAGCTCTGCTTCAATGTGGCTCTCAACCGTCTCCCAACAACTCCTGGCCCTCTCCTCCACGGCCAGCCCTCTCTCTCCAACGCCCTCATCGCCGCCCTCAAGAGAGCGCAAGCCCACCAGAGAAGAGGCTGCATCGAGCAGCAGCAGCAGCAGCCGCTCTTAACCGTCAAAGTGGAGCTCGAGCAGCTCATCATCTCCATCCTCGACGACCCGAGTGTCAGCAGGGTCATGAGAGAGGCTGGTTTCTCCAGCAGTAACGTCAAGAACAACCTGGAGGACTCCTCCACTTCCTCCGTTTTCCAGTGTTACAGCAGCTCCGGCGGCGTTTTCTCTTCCCCTTGCTCTCCTTCTCCTCCCTCAGACCATCACCACCAAAACAAAATAGTTCCTGTGAGTTTCTGGCAACCCCACTTCCTGGCTTACACTGGTGAGCAAAATCCACTTCTTTTTTCCCCTCAAAAGGCAAAACCTCCATTGATAATCAGTAACCCCACCGCCGCCGCTGCCAATGACTACTCTGGTAGTTCTTCAAAGGAAGAAGATGTTAAGTTGGTGTTGGAGGTGCTGGTGAGGAAGAAGAGGAGGAACACTGTGATTGTTGGTGATTCAGCTTCCATGACTGAAGGGCTTGTCTCTGAAGTTATGGGGAGGATAGAGAGAGGAGTGGGAGTTCCTGAGGAGCTGAAATCAACCCAGTTCATCAAGTTCCAATTCTCACCTGTTTCCGTGAGGTTCATGAAAAGAGAAGATGTGGAAGCAAATCTCTCGGAGCTCAAAAGAAAAGTGGACTCATCATTTCTCGGAGAAAGAGGTGCTATAATTTACACCGGAGATCTGAAGTGGGTTGTTAGTGATGAGGACAGAGATCAAAATCAAAACACTGGTGGGTATTATAGCCCAGTTGAGCATTTGGTTTCACAGATTGCAAGGTTGGTCTCTTCAGATAATTCAATCACTAGCTCAAAGGGGAAGGTGTGGGTGATGGGAACTGCAAGTTACCAGACACACATGAGGTGCCAAATTAGGCAGCCACCTCTTGAGAGTCAATGGTGTCTTCAAGCTGTTTCTGTTCCTTCTGGTGGTCTTGGTCTCTCCCTTCATGCTTGCAGGTTAGTTTTTCATTTCTCTCTCTTTTAACTTTATTTTTATTATTATTATTCATGTTCACTGTTATTTTAAATGTGTATATATACATCTATATACAATCCTCCATGGATGGTGAATCCTTGAACTATAGTTTTGCTTAAATGTATACATTACAAGGTCTGCATGAAACAAGAAACCCTGTCCTTTTCTTTGCTCTTTGTTTTGAGTTACAGGTTTCGCTGCTCTTAAGATAAAAAGTAAAAAAAGTTCACGAGGCATTTTTTTCTTCCTTGTTCACATATATACACCCAAATTTTCTTTTTTTTTTTTTCAGTAAATACATTCCATATTACAAAAGAATAAGCATAAGTAAATCATTTTGTTTATTTTGGCCGTCCACATAATAATTATAAATTATTTTCGAGAGCCCTCATTAATTTGGGGCTAGAAATGAAAATTAGGCCTGTTAAGTTAGTTTATAGATGATCATAATAAGATTAAGCTAATATATATGTATATATTTACACAGATTGCTTAAGGGGAGGGATGGACACACTCCCCACCGTTAGATTTAACTTTAATGAAATTGTGTGATTGAGATTGTGTGGCCTGTGTTTTACTCTCAACCATACAATTTCATTAAAACCAATCTAACGGTGGGGAGCGTGTCCCCATTTTTTTGAAAAAAAGGGGATCCCTCTGCTTAAGCAATCTGTATATTTGCCTCATTTTAATTATTCAAATATTTGCCTTACTTTAAGGAAGTGATCCCCATTTTTTTACAAAAAAAGGGGGATTAATTGTGGGGTTCACACTATATTGAACTTTAACGATCCGAATAGTCTATTTTTCAAGTTGCAACTCATAGATCGTCCTTGCAAAATATTAGCCAAATAAAAAATGTTTAAGACATCTAATTGGGTTCAAATAAATTAACGAATACTTTGTTATATAAGAAACAATGAAATTTTATCTTGATAATTAAATAGGCAAATAGTTTCGGATTGAATTGAATTTTTGCAAGAATGATCTATGAATCGAGACTTATAAAATAGATGATTCAGATCGTTGAAGTTCGATGTGGAGTGAGCTCCCCACCTAATCCACATTTAAAAAAAAAAAAATGAGAATCCATTTACATAAAGGGTCTGTATATTTACATATATTTGCCTCATTTTAATTATTCAAATAGTATGATATTTTGACAAAATGAAAATATTGTATATGATAAACTAGGTTTTTTTTTATAGCAAACGATATTATTTACATTAAAAGGGTGGTGAAGTGGGTTAAACCTCACAATGATCTTGCAATAATGTGGTTTAAATTCGCCTCTGGCGAAAATCGAACCTAAGACCTATCCCTTATAAGTAAAGAGAAATATTACCAGACCGTAGTACTAAATAACATGATAAATGAGGTGAGTATTAACAATTATGCGATGTGCTTGTGTGATTGACAGTGTCCAAGACTCAAGATTAATAATCTCTCAAAAACCATCTGAACTTCTGGAAACAAAACCAATATTCAATAGCAAGGAGCAATATCATAATAATAACAAGCTCACTTGCTGTCAAGAATGCATTTCAAATTATGAAAAGGAATCTCAGCTCTTGAAATCTGACGAGCAGAAATTGCCTGCCTGGCTGAAACCACATGGAACCGAACCCCGCCAAAAGGTACCGTACCAACCAATTCCACATTTTTCAAATTTACTTTTGACTTAAATACCACAATTTTAGGAGAATAAGTTACGTTGCAAACGTTATCCCAAATTAATCACACAATGTCAGCAAAGATGCAGTTTGGGAGATTGGGCACATGAGCTAGTAGTAATTAAAAAAGAGAAATTAATTTACTGTGTTTCTTTTTATTTAAGTCTAATATGTAGTTAAAAATTTTCAGGATGAAGTAGCTCAATTGAGGAAAAAGTGGAACAGCTTATGCTGCAGTCTGCACCAAGGAAGACATGCAGCTCAGAACAACTTGAGCTCTTCTAATTTGTACGACAATCAAAGCGTAATTGGAAACAACTGCTCTTATGCTTCAGCATACCCTTGGTGGTCTACCAAGAATGGCTTCTCTCCAGATCCGAATTCAATCTCCTTCGGTCACGATCCAGCTTCAGAGCTTGCTCACGGCTCTAGTCTTGTGCCTCGATTCAGGAGACAACAATCGTGCATGATTGAGTTCAACTTCGACAATGGGGTCCAAAAGAATCAAGTGACGGAACCAAGTCTGGATTCTCTGGTAAACACTGAAGGCAAGGAACTGAAGATCACTCTTGCTCTTGGCAACTCTGTGTTTTCGGGCTCGGAGAAAGTGGTGGAGAGAAAATGCACCGAAAGAACAATGCAAAGAGCTGACATATGCAAGCTACTGAAAGAGAATGTTCCTTGGCAATCCGAATCCATTCCTTCAATTGTAGAAGCGATTTTCAACTCTAAAACTGCCAGGCAGGAGACTTGGTTGCTGATTCAGGGGAATGACTCGATTGGAAAAAGAAGGCTGGCACATGCAATTGCTGAATTGGTTCTTGGGTCTGCTGATTCACTCCTCCATATCGACATCAACAAAAATGAAAATGAGATGAACCCGAGAGTAGAAGTTGTAGCAAGAGCCTTGAAATCCAATGAGAAACTTGTTGTCTTGGTAGAAGATGTTGATTTGGCTGACACCCAGTTCTTGAAATTTTTAGCTGATGGTTTCGAGAACCGAAAATTTGGAGAAGTTAGTAGAAGTGAAGGGATTCAAAGCCAAGCCATATTCATCTTGGCTAAGAGTGACTCAACAAGATATGACGAAGAGAAGGCCAAGTACCGGGATTCTATAATCCAAATGGCGTTGAAGGTTGATGAGAAAGCTAGTGCTAGTCCAAGTTTTCGGGGAGTTAACTTCGATCACAAGAGAAAGGCTGAGTGGGAGCTACAAATCAAGACCAAGAGTTCAAGAAGTGGAGAGCAGGAAGATCCAAGTGTGGTTGCTGTTGAGAATGTGAATAACAAGGAGGTCTTCTCAAGGCAATCAAGCTTCAACACCCTTGATCTCAACCTCAAAGCCGGGGAGGACGATGAAATCGAAGACAAGGCAGGGGAGCTGAGCCCCAATTCAAGTGACTTAACTCGCGAAACCAACACCGATCTCGAAACCCCACATGGGTTCCTGGAATCGATTGAGAACGTCATTGTTTTCAATCGGAGCCCGGCTAGAGATCGAGAGGCAACCGAGCTTTTCTTGTCCAAGATTGAAGGGTGTTTTGGGGAGGTATATGGGAAACTAAATGTGGTTAGATTTAGTGTGGATAAGAGGGTGTTAGAGGGGGTTTGTATTGGGTCTGGATATTTTCCCAATAGCTTGTTTGAGAAATGGCTGAAAGACATTTTTCAGAAAAGCTTGAGGGCGGTCAAACTTAGCGGGAAAGAGGGTATACTTGTAAGGCTCTGTTTGGGTGACAAAGAAGATGGCATTTTGGAGGGTTTCTTGGGTTCTTGTCTTCCTATGAAAATCCATATTTATTGAGTGAGAGGTTATATTCTTCCACATATGCCTCTCTCATCCAATATTGTCTGCTTCTGTAACAAGTGCTAATTTTCTAAATAGGATGGTGTTTTATTTTTCTTCACTTTTCAATCAATACTGTTTTCTCTATCTTTTTCCTCCCATGTTCAATTGCAAACCAATTAATTTTGTTCTCCCCCTTCCTTCTCTTTTCCCCCAAGTTATAGGGCACAAGGTTCATAACCCTAGCAATCCATAAACATAGCTTCTTGTGTGAGGGAGTAGGGAGACATTCTTTTCGACCACATTTGTGTACCACGATTTATCAGATATAAGTAGGCCTCGGAACAGTTTGGTCTGATCGGTTTCTTGACCAAAACCGCCACCGGATCGTCCAATACTAACCATGGTTGATATGCCAAGAACTAGAACTTAGTTTGGTTGATCCGATTTTCCAGACGACAGTTAGAGACCTGATATGTTTTAAAATGGTAGAGGATAGAAGTTTTTCAAAACAAAGAGGAATTTGAAAAGCCAAACGCCGGAGTGATATAGGAGCTTATTGACGCAGTGTGACAAAGAAAAGGAAATTAAACAAAGAACAATAACTAGAATCCAGTACCCAGGCATCCTATTTATATTGCGTGTGGCCCTAGAAGCTCTAGGGGTCGTAATAGAAAAACGACTAAAAAAAATAAAATGTTAAAAAGCTCCTAAACATGGTATCCTAATCAAACACAGCGAATGACAGAAGTTCGTTGAAAAACCCCAAATGTCATGGCAAAGCATGCACATCGTGGTTCTCTTCGAAATAGCGGGTCATGGCCACCCGAGTTCAAGTTTACAAAGTTTTATTTTTTGTTGCCGAATTTGCACCTTTCAGCTTGACCAATCTATTTCGCCATCTTAATTGTTTATTTACGGACTAACTAAAGTGATTACTAGAAATTACTATTTGCTCGACAAACCATATTTCGTCGGACAAAGTAACTTTACCTGGATGGAATAGAACAGTTTGTCAGGCAAAACTGATCAATATTTTGGTTCTTCTAGAGCCCTTTTCCTAACGAACATAGTTTGATGAGCAAAAGTTTCTTTGTCAGGCAAAGTTTTCACGCCAAGGGAAAAAATAGACGGGTAATATGTATATTTTATTATTTAGGGTTTAGGGTTTACAATTCGTCTGGCAAAGTGAATGACATTTTTTCATATTCAATTCCTTCAATGATCTCACAGTCTACATAATTAATTTCAAAGTGGCATATGCCAAAAATCACTTTTGTTAAAGTTACTTTGTTCGACGAAATATGGTTCGTCGAGCAAATATTAATTTCATCCTATATTGAATTCCGTCAATGTAGTTGGTATATACTTCAAAGTGGCATATGCCAAAAATCACCTAAATACAAGTTTCCGGTATTAGGTAATGAGCAAAATCCTTCGATGGTTACAAACCATCATGATTTAACAGTTATTTTGGCTTCGATTTTGATGATTTTTACAACTACACTCCTTGACCCTAGAAGAATATAATGAACGAACATGATCATCAATTTATAACATTTATACTAGTGGTTACCACAAAATCTTACATTCTACTTAATGGAAATATAACAAATCTTACGTTCTACTTAATGGAAGTATAGAATAAACTCTAAGTGTTTGTTGAATCAATTGTTTTGACGGGATACGTAGTCCATGAAAATAATTTCAACGATTGAACCATCAAACTTGTTTAAATACAGTACGAGATCGCATACACCAAAAATTACCAAAACAAACTTTTAGAGATTAAGTAACGAGACAAAATTCTTAGACAGTTACAAACATATCATCATGATTTATTTAGTTTGGATTTGATGGTTTTTCACAATTACGGTCCTTAACCCTAGAGGAATACAATGAATGAACCCGACCATCAATTTAAAATATTTACACTAGCGGTTACATTTAAAATATTTACACTAGAGGTTACTATTGGAAGTATGCCCACAAAGCCACTCTATGTAATAACTTTTGGGATACTCAAAATGTTAAACTATTATTTGTTTAACGAAGGGTAAAGTTTATTGTTAATCACTGTTTATTGTATCATGTGTTTAAGCAATAGGGGAATCCAAGGAATGTATTTGTTCTAAGAGAGAAGATATCCAAGTAAGTTAGATTAACAAGATTTTTCCCTTATGTTCATTCCTAAGACATCCCTAGCCATAGGATTTCCAATTGGGCATTTACACTCCGTTAAGGCTAGTACATGTTATGTTGACTCAAGAGTAAGTATGACTCGTCTCAAGTCATTTAGTGTTGGACACTAAGACAAACACATATGGGCTCAAAAGGGTAATTGAGTACACTGAACAACGATCAAAAGAGAGTTTGAATGTACATGCCATGTAAGAGCTCATAAGTTGCAATATGCAAAGTAGTCTTTTGACTTGAGGCAACATAGTTGTCTGATAAGGTCAAAGCCATTCTATTGAGAGTGTCCACATCATTGTCGGGGTTGAGCTATCTAGTCATGTAGGCATGTGAATGCACAACAAGGGATCTCTAACCTTCCATGGTGGAAGGACAATACTCTAAGATAAGAATCGGGAGTCTTTGGCCAAAGCATACGAATATGACTTAGGAAGAATGTTCCAAATCATTATTCAATTGAATCATATATAGAAGTATCACATTGGATAGTAGATATGAAACAAGCTATCATTAAGACAATGTGATCAGGAGTATTGTATTAGAGAAGGATCGTATTGTATTGTAGTTGTAACTGGATAGATTCTTTAACCACTTCTATTTAGCTTGGGTAGCCATGACATATTGCTAGGTGTCACTCATGGTTTGTGGAAGTCTTGAAGATTAGCAAACTCTAATCCTTATCAAAAGGAGAATTGAAATGTTTTTTCAATTCACAATCAATCGTTAAGAGTAACAATCGCCCACTGCCTCTCTAAATGGAACCTAATGGATCATACACCGATTAAGGGTGAATGTGAAGAAATATAAATAAGATGGATAAGCAATTAAATAGTTTAATTGAGAATGGTCAAGATTAATTAATTAGTTAATTAATTATACGAAGGTTCCAAAACTGGCCAAACTATAGAGAAGGTGAACTTGGCTTAATTGCAGGTTTGCCACTCACTTGTGAGGTGGTATAAAAGCATCTTTATAGCCATTCTCTCACTAGGTTTTTCTTAAGGCAAAGAAGATAAACTTTTTCTCTCTTTTTCTTTATAGAGGCCAACCACTTAGGGAGACTTTTACTAGCATTTTACACTGTATTGACAACAGGAATACCTCAAAACCCAAAAGAGCTATAAAAGAAGTTAACCAAGTTAAGCTTTGGCATCTTAAACTTGGACATGTAAACCAAGATAAGATTCGCAAGTTGTCAAAAGAAGGATATTTCGGCTCATTAGGTAATGAGCAAATGGACACTTGTGAATCTTGTTTACTAGGAAAGATGTCTAAATCTCCATTCACTGGGAAATGAGAGCGAGCCAAAGAACTACTAGGGTTAATCCACACAAATGCATGTGGGCCTATGTCCACTGCAGCATGATGAGGGTTCCCCTAATATATCACATTCACCAATGATCATTCTCAGTTTGACTATGTGTATCTTATGAAGTACAAGTCAAAATCCTTTGAAAAGTTCAAAGAGTTCAAGAATGAAGTACAGAACCAAACTGGGAAACAGATAAAGACCCTAAGATCGGATCGATGAGGTGAATATATGAGTAATGATTTCCTAGATTACCTTAAGGAGTGTGGAATAGTATCATAGTGGACTCCACCAGGAACTCCTCAACATAACGGAGTTTCTCAACTGAGAAGTCGAACATTGGTGAACGTGGTTCGTTCTATGATAAGTTCCCCTGACCTACCAGTTTTGTTCTAATGATATGCACCACAAACAACAGTTTATTTGCTAAATAGAGTGCTATTCAAGTCAGTTCCACGGACGCTATATGAGATAAAGCATGGCAAAAGAACAAATCTTAATCATATTAAAATTTGGAGTTGTCCAGCTTGTGTGAACAAGCTTGAAGTAAGGTCTATTAAGTGCTATTTTGTGGGGTATTCCAAACAGACTTTAGAATATGAGTTCTTTCACCCTAAAGACCAGAAAGTCTTTGTCGCCAGAACTACTATGTTTTTTTAGGATGAATTCGTTCTTAATGGAACTGGCAAGCAAACGATAAAATTAAAGGAAATTCCTAATGAACCACAAACAAGCAATCAACATACGGACAACCATGTTCTAAAACCTTGGCTCCAAGTAGATCTAAAGGGGTCAGTAGGCCACCTAAGAGGTATGGCTTGGATAATGACTTTGGGGAATTGCACCTTCTAGGTGACAATGACACAAAAGAGGACCCTAGAGGCTACACTGAAGCAATGTCAGACATTAATTCAAAGAGATAGCAAGAGGCCATGAGATCCGAGATGGATTCCATGTATCAAAATGAAGTCTGGACTCTTATAGACCCTCTAGAAGGTAAGTACATGTTGGAAACAAATGGGTCTTCAAGAGGAAGATAGGTGTTGATGGGAATGTGGAGACTTATAAGGCTAGACTAGTAGCCAAGGGTTACAAGCAACAAGAAGGAATTGACTATGAAGAAACATTCTCTCATATAGCCATGATTAAGTCTATTTGGGTTTTGCTTGCTATAGCAGCATACCATGATTATGAGATATCGCAAATGGATGTGAAGACAACCTTTCTGAATAGCTACTAGAGGAAGAGCTCTTTATGACTTAACCCGAAGGTTTCGTGTCCAAGTTTGAAAAGACTAAGGTATGCAAGCTTTAGAGGTCTATTTATGGACTTAAGCAAGCCTTGAGGAGCTAGAACATCCGTTTTGATACTGAAATCAAATCATTTGGTTTTTTCTCAAAATGAGGACAACAATTGTGTTTACCAAAAGGTTGTTGGGGATGTAGTTGTATTCGTAGTGTTATATATAAATGACATATTACTATTCGGGAATGACACTGTAGTGTTTTCTTCTGTAAAAGTATGGTTGTCCAAAACCTTCCATATGAAAGTTTTGGGAGATGCATCTTATGTATTAAGGATAAAGCTTTATCGTGATAGATCCATAAAGTTAATTGGATTATCCTAATCTATATACATAGATAAAGTGCTAAGTAGCTTCCGGATTAAACAATCTAAGAAATGTTTTCTTCTTGTGAAACATGGAACTCACCTTTTTAAGTCAATGGGATTGCAAACTCCTGAAGAGATATGGCAAATGAGTAGGATTCCTTATGCTTCTATGATAGGAAGTCTCATGTATGCCATGATATGCACAAGGCCTGATATTGCTTACGATGTGAACATTACTAGTCGATATCAATCTCACCCAAGATCAGAACACTGGGCAACTATCAAGACAATCCTTAAGCACTTAAGAAGAACTAAGGACATGTTCCTCGTTTATGGAGGAGCATCAGAGTTGCGAGTGAAGGGCTATAGTACTCAAATTTTCAATCTGACGTCGATGATAGAAGTTCCAACTCTAGATATGTATTCACTTTGAATGGTAGGGTTGTTAGCTGGAAAAGCAAGAAACAAGATGTAATTCCTGATTCCACGACGGAGGCAAAATATGTCGCTGCAACTGAAGCCGGCAAAGAAGCATTCTGGATGAAGAAGTTCATCACTAAACTTGGAGTGGTTACAACCATTACATAACTAATAACTTTATAATATGATAATGGTGGGGTGATATCTCAAGCCAATGAACCCAAGGCTCATCAAAAGAACAAAATTTTGATAGACACTTCAATATCATTAGACGATATGCCGTCGAAGGAAAGTCAACATCCTTAAGGTTGCCTCAGTCGATAACATAGAAAATCCATTGGCAAACCCAATATCTCAAATCCAACTTAACCACTAGAAAAGGTAGATATTAGATACATGGGAATGTGGCTTTGAGTGCAGGTGGGAGATTATTGGAGTATGCCTACAAAGCCACTCATTTGATGTAATAGCTTTTGGAATACTCATTATGTTAAACTATTATTTGTTTAATGGAGGGCAAAGCTTATTGTTAATCACTATTTATTGTATCGTATGTTTAAGCAATAGGGGATCCGAGGAATGTATTTGTTCTAAGAGAGAAGTGATTTAAGTAAGTTAGATTAACGAGACATTTCTCTTATGTACATTCCTAAAATGTTCCTAGCCATAGGATTGCCAATTGGGCTTTGACAACCCACTAAGGCTAGTATATGTTATGCTAACTCAAGAGTGAGTATGACTAGTCTCAAGTCATTTAGTGTTGGAAACTAAGACAAACACATAGGTGCTTAAAAGGGCAATTGAATACACTGAACAACGATCAAAAGAGAAGTCAAACATATATGTCATGTAAGTTGCAATATGCAAAGTAGTTATTTGACAAGAGGCATCACAGTCGTCTAATAAGTAGGTCCTTGGTCTTTGACAATGTCAAAGGCATTCTATTGAGAGTGTCTACGACATTGTTGGGGTCAAGCTATCTAGTTATGTAGGCATGTGAATGCAAAATAAGGGATCTCTAACCTTCCATAGTGGAAGGAGAATACTCTAAGATAAGATTCGGAAGTCTTTGGCCAAAGCATACCAATATGACTTAGGAAGAATGTTCCAAATCATTATTCAACTGAATCATATAGAGAATTATAACATTGGATAATAGATATGAAACAAATTGTCACTTAAACAATGTGATTAAGAGTATTGTATTAGAGAATGACCGTATTGCATGTAGTTGTAACTGGATAGGGCCCTAAAGCCAATCATATGATGATACTTTACGAAAATTTCACATGTTAAACTAATCTAGTTTAATATAAAGGGCAAAGATTATTGTTTAAAGTTGTCTCGTATGAATATTATATGCTTAAACGATAAGTCCAAGGAATATGTAATTGGGAGCATGTGATCTAAAGAACTTAGATTCATGAGACCATTCTCTTTTGTATACATATCCTAAATGTTCTTGATCATAGGATTGCCCATTGGGCATTAACAGCCCGTTAAGATCAATATGTGTTATGTCTTCTCTTAAAGAGGGTGACTGGTCTCGAGTCATTAGTGTGACTGACACCAAGACAAGCATGTAAGTGCTTAATAGAGAATGAGTCCACTGAACACGATCAACAAGGAGTTCTCATACTCATGTCACATGAGAACTCAGAGTTGGGATAATGCAAAGTAGTCATTTGACTTGAGGCATCATAGTTGTCTTGTGGTTAGGTCCTCGATCTTTCACTATTTCAAAGTCACTTTGTCAAAGGGTGTCCATGGCATAGTTGGGGTTAAGCCACTTAGTCATCAAGGCAAGTGAATGCATAACAAAGGATCTCTAACCTTCAAACTATTTGAGGGAGAACACTCTATGATATGATTAAGAATCTCTGTCTAGAGTATGAATGAGATTTAGGAAGTCGTTCCAAATCACATTCAAGGTAATCATATAAGTAAGAGAATCACATTGGATAGTAAACATGAATAAACTATCCAATCAAACAATGTGGTCAAGAGTATTGTATTAGAGAAAGACCATATTGCATTGTAATCTCAAACTGAATGGGTTATCCACCTCTTCTGATTAGCTTGGGTAGACATACTGCTAAGTGTCACTCATGGTTTGTGGAAGCCCTAAAGGTGTATAATCACTAAAGGGAGAATTGAAAAGCAAGTTTCAGTTCATAATTGAATTGAAGAGTTCTAATCACCCACTGCCTCACTAAAAGGAACCTAATGGATCATAGTGTAAGGTAGAGATTGAAGAAACAACGGTGATGAGTAAGCATAATTAAATGGTTCAATTATTTATGGCTAGGATTAATTAATATGTTAATTAATTAAATGAATAAGTTTGTTTTAGACCTCGAGTTAGTTTTGGGCCTCAAGGCCCAATGGGCTTCGAATGTCAAGTCCAATAACTCAAGTTGTATGACAACTTGAAAACAAAAAAGGCATGAAAGCCCAATGAACCCACATGGCCGGCCATAAAGAGTGTGAGGGAGAATTGGTTTTAATTTCAATTATGCCACTCGATGTAAGTGGCTATAGAAGGGAAATTATAACTCATTCCCTCATAAGGGGTTTTCTAGAGAGAAGAGAGAAAAGAGAAAAACACAAAAGCTCTATCTTCTCTTAGGAGGCCGGCCACCCTAGTAAGAAGGGACTAGCATCCATCTCTTCCTAGGTCACTCATCCCTTCCTCAATGCTCTCCTTGGTGTGGAAACTTAGAGGTTCCCTTTCTTGGGAACTTGGAGAATCCATTCCTTCATCCATATCCAAGAAGTCATGGAACCAAGAAGCAAAGTTCCTCCACCCACATCCATGGAGCCAAGGAGCAAGGAGACTAAGGAAAGAAGGCCCTCACATGGATGAATATCCTTTGCTAAGCAAAGAGGTGCTTCAAGGGTATAAAAATTTCTCAACTCTTTTCTTTAAGATTTGAGTTGAGTCTTGGTTCACCACAACTACTAGACCTTGAATTTCATGGGTAAAGTTTTGTTTTTGAGTGCATAGATGTTGCTTAAATGAACTTATTTTCACAAATTATTCCTTCAAGTGGTATCAGAGCCTAGGTCTAGTAGTTGGTGAATCCTTTTGGGTTTTGTATTTTTATTGTTTATGATTTGAATGTTGTAATTGTTACAAGCTTTATTCTTACTTCTTTGAATGTAAATTTTGTTAGAAAATTTGCCGTCTCAAAAGTTGTAGATGTAGTTCATTTAAGCATGAATTTTGGAGCTAAAATTTGGTATCATGTTTTTGGGGAAATTCGGCCAAATCCAAGGGGTGGATTTTTGGGTTCTTGTTTGTCTTGTTAAAAGTGTTTTAAAGTGACATTAGTAACCCCTAAGTACCCTAGGATTTTAACCCTCTTTTGAGTAGTGTAAATTTGAGTTTTATTGAGTGAAAGCATTCATGGAGCTCTTATGGGTTTTCATGGATGTTCTTCAATATTCTTGCTTTGTTCTTGTTGTTCATACCAAGAAAAAAAAAAAGTTTTGTTGTTTTGATTCAAAAAGGTGTTTGGTTGTTTATTTGTTTGTTTTTTAGTGATGGATGGTATGATTTTTTAAACAACATCCATACCTTTTTACTATTCACACCATATCAATCACTTACAATTTTCAATCACCTTTCAAACATACAAATCAACTCACACACACCATCACTACTCACATGACCGGCCATCCCTATAATGGGGGTACTATTAGGGCTTTTATAAAATTACATAAAGTTTTGATATTTTTGTGTATTTGCACTTTGACCCGAAAGTTTATGTTTTTATGTAAAGGCCCAAAATCACTAAAGGACAAATTGTTTTGCTCCTTTAATGAAGTTTTTGTATTTGTTGAAATTTTTTGGGTTCTAGTTGTAATTACATAAAATAGTGAACTTTTGTGTTTTTACAAAGTGACCTCAAAATGTTTGTATTTTGCAATATAGCCCAAAAGTTGAGGTTATTGCATTTTAGCCCAAATTAGTTGAGAACCAAATAGTTATGTCTCTTTAAATGAGAATTGGATTTTCTTGTCATTTAGCTCCATTTAAATCTATTCTATGGATACAAAAACCAAATGATAATGTTGCATTCAAGTTTAATTAGTTAAAGCGTTAATTAATTAAAGAAAGGGTGATTATGAACCTAAGCCTACGATAATTGAGCTATGTGAAAGGTCGTCTCTCAAATTTGTTTGAACCATGGGAACGTGTAGATTAGTTTTTGGTTGTAATTTGTTATGATCAAATGTTGTAAAAGAGCATAAGCTCTTCTCTACTTTAAAGTATTTTGATTTGATCAAATGTTGTAAAAGAGCATAAGCTCTTCTTTACTTTGAAGTACTCCTCTCTTGTTTTATTCGATATGCATGAAATTGGAGTAGTTGGGTCCAACGCCCAATAAGAAAACACGCCTTAATGTGATTAAACACGTAAGTAAAATCAATCACCATCCCTAAACCGAGATCAAACACTAGGCTCGTGTTGGATCGAATCAAAGGTTCATTGTCATCCTAAGACCCTAAGGCAACTATATAGTTCATCAATAAATGCAAAGCTTATGTTAGTAGTACCATATACTCTTACTTTAAAAATCGTTTTACAATCATAGTGGGACTATCATATATTACTAAATCAATCACATGGACCAATAGTTGTAATAGGACCAAATTGTTTTAATGAGATTAAAATGCATGCTTATATGTGATGAGACCTAAAAACCCTAAACTAAATCGTTATTAAGTTGACAAGCATGAGAGTGCTTTGACTGCTCTTTCGTGGCCTTCCACCATGGTAGGCTCTGATCGTTTGTGACTTATACACTGACTTCACCTATCATGGGGGAGTACAAAGTATGTGCTTACACTCAGGAGGAGTTCTATACGCATACATGATATTGTGAAGGTAGGCAACAAGAATGATCAACATCATATCATTGTGAGGTTGTTCTTGAACCCCTACCCGAACTTGCTTGGTGGGAATAACTTAACTAAGTGCAATGGAGCCAACATCATATCATTGTGAGGCATCATTCTCTAGAGGCAAAATAAGATGGGTACTTACATGAGATGTAAATGAGTAAGCATACTCTCACATTATTATTGATGCTAGCCAACATCATATCATTGTGAGGTGGGCTTGGTAATAGTGAGCCTCCGATACCCTACTAAGAGTTTCCTCCAAAACTCTCCAATTCTAATGAGGGATATGGAATTTGCCAAAAAATAGTGGATGGTGCTATTTGATTTAAAGACCCAAATCAAATAGCTTAAAATCAATCAATTTATATTCGTTATGTGTTTGCTTACCGATATATTTGCAAACGCTATCCAAAACTTGACAAAAAAAGCCGAAGGCTTTAGTTTCCGGACTTGGTACCACAATCCCATAGATTGTCTTGAATGGATTGTATATGTACCTAAGTAGTCTCATCCTCACAATCTTCCTATTGAAAATGTATCAATGGAAGAACATGTTAGATAAGTCTATCATAGAAAGGACAACACAAACAACAAATGCTTATTCCTTTGTTGTATGAACAAAAGAACTTGAGAAGATTAGCACAAAGACATGGACACTTTTTGTGTCATAATTCTTCCATTACAAATCATTGTATGAAGAAATAAGAGTTGCTTTGAACAACCCTTAGTTAAATGAACAAGGAATTTTAAAAGTAAGCACAAGGGCATCGACACTTTATGTGCCATGATTCTTCACTTACAAATTGTTGTATGAAGAAATGAGAGTTGCCTTGAACAACTCTTGAAAGTTTGTAATCATGTTTAGAACATAATGGTTGATTGACAAAAATAGTCCATCAACATGGACTTATGATGATTTTGAATCATTGAGTGTTGAAGTGTTAAACCATTTCAGGAGACGGAAACTAGGCAAGGACTTCACCTTTGAGTCCCTATCCAAATGGTTCACTAAGTTTATTGTAAACTATATAGTTAACAATAACCGCACGCTCTCCAAATCATTTGATGTGTATAACACAATTAAAATAAGTTTCAAGAGAGATCGTGACAGTTTAAGGGACCATAACTATTGTAGTCAATGGAGAAGTCAAATGAAGAAGGCGAAATAACTCAAAGGGAACAAACTTTCTTTATGAAAGGATGGACATTGGAAAGGGTATTTGCAAGAAATGTCTTGCAAGTGTCAAGAACACACCTTTCGAAGGTGTTGTAAATTGTTCTTGAATAATTCAAAATAATTGGTTCTTCTACTTGAATGCTTGATTCTGTATTAGTAACTATGTTTTATAATCGTTGTAAAAGTGTGGCTAATAAGACTTAGAAGATTAATGAAAGAAGAGAAAGTACTTTACATTCAGAATGTGAATAAAATATAGACATTTGCGAAAGCAGATAGTACTTACTTCCTCATATGAACTACCGAAGAAATTGGAAAAACAAAGATAGTCTTTACATTCCAATTTGAATAAGGAACTTAATTCTGTTACTATAATTGACAAAACATTGTTCTTTATTAATGAATGATTGAATAAAATTGTGTTACAGTCCAATGCCTTCTTGTTAAAATTGTGTAGAGGCAAAATGTTCGAATCCTTATTCTTTTGAAAAGAAGAAAGAATCACAAAGTTGTTAAAGTTAATTCATTTAGATGTTAGTGGCACTTGTCCACCGCATAATACTACTCATGTTGTATGACATTCACTGAAGATCGCTCTCGGTTGGACTATCGTTTATTTTGAATAAACACGAGTCCGAATACTTTGCAAATGGTTTCAAATAATTCAAGAATGCAAGTTGATGAGTAAGACGTCTAAAGTATTTACCTCCTTAGATTTGATCCAAGGAAAAAAATAACATTTTAGAAGAGTTTCCTTGAAAAATATCAAGGAAAGTAGCATTATAAGATAATAGATTTCTCCATTGGGAGAAGAACGAACTCGAATAAGATGTAGTTCATTGGATGTTATCAATTACCCATTTATAGGATATATACTTCTAAGACAATATGATTGTCAATTAGAAGATCTTCCTAAATTTTCATGACTCCATAGGATGTAGTTAGAAAGAAGGACAAGTCTTAATCCTGTTAAGATTTGGGGTTGTGCGCTAATAAGCAATATTGTTTGAGAACAATCTTGTGGGATATCCTTAAATTAACCTTTGGATATCACTTCTATAAACCAACTAACAAATGTTATTTGTTGGGTAGTTCATTGTAATCCTACAATAGGATTTTCCTAAGATAGAGCAAATGAACGAGAGATTGAACTCAAAGAATGGGTTCTTTGAGAGACAAGATGATAATCAACAAATATAGCAACCTAGTTCCTACACTAGTAGCTGCAAGGTAGTCGAGAAGGATCTATAAACTGTCTCAGTTGAATGGTTTGAACTTTATGACTATGTCATAGAGTTACACCTCTTAATTCGAAAGAAATAAGAAAGAAAATCCTTATGACTACATTGAGTGTAAATACGACATACACTCAAGGAAATGGTATAGTACCATTTGACCCAAAATAGTGAAACCTTTAAAGTTAATTGGTAGTTTAAGGTGACTACAATCAACGAGATTGGTTGACTTGGAAGAAACCATCTTTGATTAGTCTTGGTTTTTGTTAATTCAAAGATTGCTAGCTACAATTAAACTGTGATTCAATGTTTGGACATAATATGGGTTTCTGAAACCATTATCAAGATAGTCTTGATAATCTACGTCTAAAACTAGGAATCACAAGATGTGTAAGTTGTAGAGATCCATCCAACATGAATCTTAGCAAGCTAGTGGGAGCTATAAGCATCTTATGAGAGAAAGATCAAATCATTTGATTTCTCATCAAGATGTAAATGAATCATTTGTTTACTACGTTTACAAAAGATGAGTGGGAGTTAATCATATTCTTAAATTTGAACATATATATGATATATTAATTTTGGAAATGAAAGGAATTCTTCTTCGTTAAAGTTATGACTTTAAACGCTCTATAATGATAGAATGTATATGGGAGACATAGTCTATATACATGGGATGGAAATCTATAATGATAGATTTCAAGATATAATTGCATTATCTCAATCCCTATTGATAGACGATAGATGTAGGAAGTTTCTCAAATGATAAACTTCAAATGAAAGGACAATTCCAATCAAACTGAGCAATTGCACTTCTAAAAAGGAATGTACCCTTTTGACTCCCAAAGAAGCATAATACGTAAATAGAATCCTTTATGCATACGCAAAAAGGTGATTTACGTATTTCATATTATATGAAAAACGTTGATATAGGTTGTACCAAGATCGGTACAAGACGATATCAATGCAAGCCCAGGATCAAAATCATGGCAACTGCCAAGTGAGTCCTTAAGTATTTAAGAAATACTAAAGGATAAATTCCTCAAGAATGAGGAAGAATTAGAGTAACGGAATGGAATCGTAAATATATTACATTATGAATCAAATATCGTATCCATCATCGGATGTCTCTTCATTATGAATGAAGAGATAATTGGATATCTCTTTATTATGACTAAAGAGATATTTGGGTGGAAACATTATAAGTAATGACTTTAGTGTGTTTCATCATGCATGCAAAATATATCGCCATATAGAAGCTTACAACAATGTTGTTTGGATGGGAAATTTCATTTATGAACTCTCCATTCAGTTCCGACCAGAAAGTGTCTCTAGTGTACCCACACTACGACACTAATGGGGCGATAGCTCAAGCCAGGGAATCAAGGTCTCATCAAGATCCGAACTCAAATGAGAGACTGAACCACATGATTGAGAATCATGTATAATGGTGACGTCGTTATTCTCAAGGTTGCTTCTATGGATAACATATAGATATCCATTGTCTAGGCCTACTACTCAACCATTTTTGAAATGAATTCAGAAGAGGTATCATCACTGATGACCAAGCTGATTGGCTCTAATGCAAATGGGAGATTGTTGGAAATATTCCTAAAGCCAATCATATGATGATACTTTACTGACATTTCACATGTTAAACTAATGTAGTTTAATATAAAGGGAAAAGATTATTGTTTAAAGCCATCTCATATAAATGTTATATACTTAAACGATAAGTCCAAGGAATATGTAATTAGGAGAATGTGATCTAAAGAAGTTAGATTCATGAGACCATTCTCTTTCGTATACATATCCTAAATGTTCCTGATCATAGGATTGCCAATTAGGCATTGACAGTCCGTTAAGATCAGTACGTGTTATGTCTTCTCTTAGAGGGAGTGACTGGTCTCGAGTTATTGGTGTGACTAACACCGAGACAAGCATGTAGGTGCTTAATAGAGAATGAGTCATCTGAACGTGATCAACAAGGAGTTCTCATACTCATGTCATATGAAAACTCATGGTTGAGATAATGCAAAGTAGTCCTTTGACCTGAGGCATCATAGTTGTCTTATGGTTAGGTCCTTGATCTTTGACTATGTCAAAGTCACTCCGTCAAAGGGTGTCCATGACATAGTTGAGGTTAAGCCACTTAGCCATAGAGGCAAGTGAATGAACAACAAGGGATCTCTAACCATCAAACCGTTTGAGGGAGAATACTCTATGATATGAGTAAGAATCTTTGGCCAGAGTATGAATGAGATTTAGGAATTCATTCTAGATCACATTCAAGGTAATCATATAAGTAAAAGAATCACATTGGATACTAGACATGAATAAACTATCAAATCAAACAATGTGGTCAAAAGTATTGTATTAGAGAAAGACCGTATTGCATTGTAATCCCAAACTGAATAGGTTCTCAACCTCTTCTGATTAGCTTGGGTAGCCATGACATACTGCTAGGTGTCACTCATGGTTTGTCGAAGCCCTAAAGATGTATAATCACTAAAGGGAGAATTGAAAAGTAAGTTTCAATTCACAATCGATTTGAAGAGTTCTAATCACCCACTACCTTGCTAAAAGGAACCTAATGGATCGTACACCCTGTAAGGTAGAGATTGAAGAAACAACGGAGATGGGTAAGGATAATTAAATGGTTTAATTATTTATGGCTAGGATTAATTAATATGTTAATTAATCAAACGAATAAGTTCGTTTTAGACCTCGGGTTAGTTTTGGGCCTCAAGGCCTAATAGGCTTCGAATGTCAAGTCCATTAACTCAAGTTGTATGACAACTCGAAAACACAAAGGGCATGAAAGCCCAATGAACCTACATGGCCAGCCTTAGAGAGTGTGAGGCAGAATTGGTTCACCACAACTACTAGGCCTTGAATTTCATAGGAAAAGTTATGTTTTTGAGTGCATACAAGCATGATTTCGCCTTTAATTGTTAATTGCATGCACAAATGTTGCTCAAATGAACTTGTTTTCACAAATTATTCCTTCACGCTCCTCGACCCTGGACGAATAAAATGAGCAAACCTAATCATCAATTTAAAATACATTAGTGGTCACCCCAAAATCTTACGTTCTACTTAATGGAAGTATAGAAGAAACTTTAAGTGTTTGTTGAATCTATTGTTTTAATAGAATACATAGTCCACAAAACTAATTTCACTGATCCAACTGTCAAAATTGTTTAAATATAGTATAGGATTGCATACACCAAAATCACCAAAAACAAAATTTCAAGGATTAGGTAACGAGACAAAATCCTTCAACAGTTGCAAACATATCATCACGACTTAACAACTATATCACTTTTGATTTTAATTATTTGTGCAAGGACGCTAATCGAGGGTAAAACCAAACATTGAAAAGATCTGATCGTCAAATTGAATAATCTTTTAACCATTTGAAAATAAATAAATAAAATAGTGAAAATTTTATGAGTGTTTGTCCGACGAAATTTACATATTTCTTCAGGCTAATGGACCTAAATTCGTTATGCAATAGTGATTATTTCATTGGCCAAGCCTTAAATCCCCTATTATTTTCCCAAAAACTCAAATTTTCCTCTGGATTTAAGGGTTTGCCTGACAACATGTTGTACATTTTGTCAAGAAAATGTTTATTCCTACCACTTCTTCTTCCAAAATTTAACTGGGCGGGTTTTCTACGCAACCTTTTCCCAAGAAACTACATTAGTTTGCTCGATCAAATGTACAACATGTCGTCGCACAAAGGTTTGATATTTTATATCAGGCCGAGAGCCTTCTTCTCATTTTCCTCGCGTCGTTGTCTCTACTTTCTTTCTTTGTCATCTTCCTCTCGCCTGGCCCTTTGTCCTCTCTCTTTCTCACCCATATTTTTATCCTACCTTTCTCACTCATCTCTCTGTCCTCTTTCTCTCACATCATCTTTCTCGTCCATCTCTCTCTCCCCTAGCCTTTTCCCTCTCTCGCTTACAAGAATAATCTTAATTTTCAAGTTCAGATATTGAGATTATTTGAAGTTTGAAGTTTGAAGTTTGTTGAATATTGACATATTTATTTATTATTTAAAGTTAGTTGAATGTTGAGATTCTCTACGTTCCCATCAGCTCCTCATTTGTTTTCAACAAACATTATACCTTTTGGAGGGCCTACAAGAGTCTAGACTTGATTTTGATACATGGAATCCATCTCGGATTTTATGGCCTCTTGCCTTCTTTTTTTTTTTTTTTTTTTTTTTTTTTCTTCCAATGTTAGACATTACTTCAATATAGTCTTTAGGGTCATATTCTGTCATTGTCCCTGAGCAGGTACAATTCCCCAAAGTCAATATCCATACCATACCTCTGAGGTGGCCTACTAACCCTTTTAGATATATGTAGAGTTAGGGTTTAAGAAAATGGTTGTCTATTTGTTGATTGCTTCTTTGTGGTTTATTAGGAATTTCTTTAATTCCTATCGTTCTTTTGCCAGTTCCCTTGAGAACAAATTCTTCATCAAAGAACATAGCATTTTTGCCAACAAAGACTTACTAGTCTTTAGGGTGATAGAATTTGTATCCCAAAGTCTATTTGGAATACCCCACAAAGTAGTATTAACTGACCTTGCTTTAACCTTGTCAGCTTTATGCTTCTTAATGTAAGCTAGACAAGCCCAAATCCTAATATGGTTAAAATTTGTTCTTTTGCCATGCCATGTCTTATAGGGCTCCTATGGAACTGACTTAGACGACATTCTTTTAAGCAAATCAGCTATTGTATGTAGTGCATATCCCCAAAAAAAAAAAAAAAAAATACTAGTGGAACTCATCATAGAATGAACCATGTTCATCAAGGTTCGATTTGTCCTTGCAAAAACTTTGTTATGCTGAGAAGTTTTTGGTGGAGTCTACTATGATGTTATTCCACTCCTTGAGGTAATCTAGGAATTCATTACTCAGATACTCACCCCCTCAATCTGATCTTAGGGTCTTTATATGTTTCCTAGTTTGCTTCGCTATTTCATTCTTGAATTCTTTGAACTTTTCAAAAGAATCTGAATTGTACTTCATAAGATACACATAACCGAATCGAGAGTAATCATCTGTGAATGTGAAAAATAGGAGAAGCCTCATTGTGTTGCAGTGGACATAGGTCAACATACGTTCGTGTGGACTAACCCTAGTATTTCTTTGGCTCGGTTTCCCTTCCCAATGAATGGAGATTTAGACATCTTCCTTGGTAAACAAGACTCACAAGTGCTCATTTGGTCATAGACATCTTCCTTAGTAAACAAGACTTACAAGTGCTCATTTGGTTATACCTAATGGGTTGAAATATCTGTCTTTCGACATCTTGAGATCTTTATCCTAGTTTACATGTCCAAGCAAAGATATCAAAGCTTAACTCAGTTAACTTCTTCTTTGGCCCTTTTGGCTTTTGAAGTATTCTCATTGTCAATACAGTGCAAACCGCTAATAGCCTCCAGGTGAAAAAAAAATAAAAATTCCATCGATCATATTACCATAAGAGTTAACATGATCAATATAAACTATAACTCATCTTATCAAAACAATATCAAGTGTCCATCTCGTAAAATCATAGAGATAAATATCAAGTTCTTTATACATGGTGAAAAATATGAACAATGTTTGAATTCCAAGACTTCCCTAGAGGGTAGTTTAAGTATATAGATGCCTATTTCTTTTGCAGAGATCTTAGTGACATCCCTAACTTGCACAATCATCTTCCATTGCGCAATGTTTTGCTCATTAGTCCTGCAACAAATTGCAAATATGTTGACTAGCACCTGAATCAAATATCCAAGAATTAGTGCTCACTATAAAAGCACTCTCTATCAAAGAAATAATCCATTCAAAAGTTCTTGTCATAAGGCTCATAATACACACCCGGTATTTCTTCATCCAATGTTCATTTCCAAAATGAAAGCATGTTCCCTTGAATTTTCTTGCCTTTTTCTTATGCAACGTTTTCCTTATGATTGCATTCTCCCTCCCACTGTCTTTTTTGAAACTTTTTTCAAACTCACAGCACATGTCAATCAACTCTGAAAGATAATGATTGAATCTATTCACTTTATAGTTTACTATAAACTTAGTGAAATCATCCGAGATAAATGCAAGGAAAAAGTCTTAGGCCATTTTTTCATCAATGAGAGTTCCTAAACTCTTAAGATCGTATCCATCTTTAGTCCGTATTATTGAACCTATGTCCTTTTTGCCATTTTGGCATTTAATAGACTAAAACATTTGAGAAACGTACATTACTAGTCTAATGTCATGCATCTTATGCAAATTTTTAACCATAGCAAAAGAAGTGTCCATATTCTGATGTAGCTTCTTCAACTCCTCACTAAATGAAGTAAAAGTTAAGCATTTGGTCTGTGAGTCATCCTCTTAGTGTCCAATGTAACTTTTACACTCCTCATTTGAAGCTAGTTTCATAAGAGGTATAATAGGAAAGGATTGCTTGAGCACATATGCTATGTCATTCACCATTGAGACATTCTCAATGTGATGGTACCAAGCAAGGAAACATTGGCCTCTAAGGCTCCTTTTGTTAAGTATAATTGTAGGTGTAATTTTAGGCATGTTGTTAAATACAGAACAATAACAGAAACCATATTAGATTGTTGATTTTAAAACTACCTAATTGGGTCTTTAAAACAAATAATACCACCCATTGTTTTTGGAAAATTCCACATCCTTCTAAATGGAATCTGAAAGTTATGTTGAGCCCTTAGTGGGGTACGGGAAACTCATGATAGGATTGTTACCATTTGTGAAAGAAGGGATAAAAACACCTAAAATACTTGAAAAAGAAGCAAGATAGTTGTAGTATAAATGTTCATGCAAGGTTTTTCTCCATAGGGTTTATTAAAAAATAGGGCAAAAGACTGTTTACTACGCTCATGTTTCGTGGTTTTCAACATTTAGTACATCAAGTTTTTTTCATCCCAGATTCATACCTAAAGTGTAAATTTTGGAACAATCTCATACATCCGTTAGTCAAACTGTTAAGTCTCCCGTTAACTGTGACGTGGTGCCCATGTGGACAATGAATGGTTGCCACGTATCATTAAGAGGTCCACGTGGAAATTAAAAATTAAAAAAAAAACTCAAAATTTCAAAATTCAAAACCACTTTCTCATTCCTCCTCTGCAACATCAATTCTTCTTCCAATCCACCAACCCCACCACCACCATGTCCCAAAAATCCAAATCACGATGCAAAACTGCAAAACTCGAACAAAGCCCAGCACTTCCAATCCAAAACCCGACCCTACTAGAGTTCCAATTCGCCATAGCCAAAGCCCAGCACCTCCAATCCAAAACCTGACCCCTCAAAACCCTAACCCACATCACCGTCAAGTATATCGGCGCCGTAGCCTCCGCCTCCGCCTCCTACCCCACCATGGCTAAGCGCACCAACACGAACGTCTTCGACTTTGCCAGTGCCCTTCCCTTCGTCTTCCCCCACCCTCTCTAAATTTACCATTTATCTTGTTCTTTATGGAATGCTCTCAGGCGTGAATCGTCACTACTAGAAGAGGGTTGAAGTGGAAGCTCGAAGAAGACTTCAGAGATGAAATGATCGAGGGCGAACCGGACCGAAAAGTCCCAGCTGTTGTTGAACTGCAAAACGATCACCCAAATCTCATCAGCAGGTTCACGAGCAGGTTCGGATTTTGGAGTCCATATTCTCATCCACACAACCTAACCGCCCATGGCCTCGCTCTCACCACCAAAGAAGGTAGCGTGCTCGTTGTTGTCTTTCATTTTGGCCGGTGTTCTTGGAGTTAATTGTTTGTTCATCTTTAATATGAGAGAAATCTTGTGAGATTGTTTAGGGCTTAGGGTTTTTTTTGGTAATTTGTATGCAGAGGAGCTTGTCGACATTGTGGTGAACTGTGGAGCAGTTCCGGCGCTTGTTAAGCATCTGCAGACGTCTCCGTCGGCCACAGACAGCCGAAAAAGCCAGATCCCATACGAGCACAAGGTCGAGAAGGGGGTGGAGGGCGAAGGAAGACGAAAGGGTTCTGGGTCTGTGTAGATGAAGGAGGAGACAGCTGTTTTTTTTTCTTTGTTTTTTTTTAATTATTTAATTATTTTTTTAATATTAAAGTGGGCCTATATTGACACGTGGCACCCATTAATTGTCCACGTGGGCGCCACATCATCAATTAACAAAAGTTCTAACGGAAAACTTAACGGATGTATGAGACTGTCCCAAAATTAAGACTTTAGAACAATAGGGAACCCTCCCCTAGGCAATACACTATGCTATCCACCCAGTGAACAGTAATTGACCTTAATGAACAGTAATTGCCTTTTGCATCTCCACCGTTACACTTTAATAGCCCTGGCAATAGCCAATAAAATATTAGTATTTTTTTTATTTATAAAATAATACAAAATAATTTTATTTGTAATTTCGGATAAGATTTTTAATCGTTCTCGTTGTGCCATGTGTCTTTATCCAAAAAGTTATAAAATAATACAAAATAATGGTGGTGTAATTTCGAATAAGATTTTTAATCGTTCTCATTGTGCCACTTGTCATAAAATCTGAAAAGACAATTATTGGTGATGGATTTCAGATAAGAATTTTAATCGTATTCGTTACGCCACGTGCCATTATCTGAAAATAAAATTATTGGTGATGGATTTCCGATAAGATTATTAACCAATCACGTTGTGCCATGTGTCATAATCTGTTTACAATCTTTGAGGACAGATTTCCATCAGATTTTTAACGAATGACGACATGCCACATGACATTATCTACAACCTAATCCTTTCTGAATCCTCCATATAATCCACCAACCATCCTCACAAATCTCACACCAATTTTCTTAAGATCTCTATCATTATTCATAGTTTCTGCTTCCTTCTTCACCAAAATCTCTATCATTATTCATAGTTTTTGCTTCTTTCTTACAATGTCTTCTTTTCCTCAAGGATGATGTAGGAACTCGATCAGCAAGAGGAAGAATTGTTTAACCAATCAGAAGGAATGTTCAATCTCCAAGTGGCCCAAAATGAGAGGGAAGAGGATGATGAGCATAGAAGGAGAGATGACGAAGCAAGAATGGAAAGAACCTTACATTCCCGTGGAGTCATCCAAGCTGTGGGTCAGATCTGCAGGCCCAGCCGTTCAGGAAACCTTGATAGAAGCAGGCAACAACGAGGTACGAAACTCTTGGACGATTATGTTGTCCGTAATAGTGCATTCCCTGATACGTACTTTAGACATCGTTTTAAAATGGAACGACATTTATTCAACAAAATCATGATTGCTGTTTGCAACGATGATTCTTACTTTGTGCAAAAGCATGATGCTTTTGGTGTTATGGGTCTCCTTCCACAACAAAAAAATTATTGTTGCCTTGCGGATGCTTGCATATGGAGCATATGTAGACCAAGTGGATGAGATAACGAGGATGGGGAAATCAACTATTCTTGAGTCCCTGATGAGGTATTGCGAAGCAATCTAATCTATCTACACCGCAGGGTACCTCCGAAAACCTACTGACATGGACTTGCAAAGGCTTATGAAGAAGGGCGAGATGTGAGGTTTTCCTGGGATGATTAGAAGCATCGATTGTATGCACTGGACGTGGAAAAATTGTCCAAGTGCATGGCAAAGTGCTTATGAGGATAGAAAATGAGTAAAAAGTATCATTTTGGAGGCAGTGGCATCTTTTGATACATGGATTTGGCACACCTTTTTCGGGGTTTCGAGAGCTCAAAATGACCTCAACGTCCTTGCCTAATCGCCAGTGTTCAACGATGTCCTACAAGGAAAGGCACCAAAAGTCACGTACTGCGTCAACGGACGTATGTACGACGGGCCATACTACCTAACAGACGGCATTTACCCAAGGTGGTCAACATTTGTCAAAATAGTGCCACGTCCGCGAAGCGCAAAGGAAAAACACTTTTCAAGCTGTCAAGAGGAGTGCCGGAAGGATGTGGAGCGTTGTTTTGGTATCCTCCAAGCTCGTTGGGCGATCATCAATGGTGCTGCCAGATTGTTTGATGTAGATCGCTTCGATCCATCATGATGACGTGCATCATTCTTCACCACATGATTGTGGAAAATGAGTATGATTATGATGTCGTTGATGAATATGAGCCAAACATGATGAACAATTCAAGAACACGTATATATTGTGCTCATGACGCCACCGAAGAACCCATGCAACATGAGCCATTAGAAAAGGATGGTCGTTACAATGAATTGATCATTCAATGATATACTGCACTTCAAAGGCTATATATGCATAATGCCCGACAAATTGATTTGATAGAGCAGAAGTGAGAATTTTAAGATACTTAAGTTCATTTAGTGTGTTTGTTTCTTTTTTTTTTTTTTTTTTTTTTGTGTGTTTATTTAATTTTATTTGGTGTGTTTTTTTTAGTTCATTTAGTGAGTTTTTTGTTATTTGGTATGTTTATGTAATTTTATTTGGTGTGTTGAAATGTCTTTTGAATAAAGATTCTCTTAGTATAAATAAATTACCAAATTAAATAAAGTACTAAAATCAATAAATTGGAAACAACATAAGTACTCTATTCAATAAATAAGAAATTACAACCCAAAGTGATTGGAAAATTATGGGCTCCGATTACAAAAAGTACTATATTCATCATCACTTAACCAATTTGTGGTGATAGGATGATCTTCTCTTGTCGTGCTAGGACCATCTTCTCTTGCTCTCGCTTCTCTTGCTCTCCTCATTCGCACCACTTCCGCTTTCTCCTAGTTCCAAAAATATTTAGAATTTGGAGACTTCCCTTCTAAAGCCGTGTTCATAATGTCACGATCTCATTGAGCCATTCTTTCTTCTCTAACCTGTTCCCTTTGTTGCCTAAGTAGCTTTCTTTCTCTCTCATTAGTTTGAAATGCTCTCTCAATAGCTGTAGCATTTGCCTCCTCTCTAGCCTTATCAGTCTCAAATTTTGCCATTTCCCGCGCCAAAGTCAATTCGCCTTGGCGAGCAAGTTGTTCCATATACTTTGCATAATCATTCTTCGAAGCACTCCTTTTTCTCTTTGAAGTTGATCCTGACGCTTGTTCAAGGGGGCGTTTCGAGCAGTTCTTTTGCTTCATCTTCATGAACATGCGTGTCATGATCAAGTCTAGAGTGTAGAGGGGTGTTATTCATGAAAACTTCTGGACCGACATGAACAACTGACAATCTTTGACTATATTCCAACATTCCCACCGATTGAATGATTTATTTTTGGTTTTGGTTTTGGCACCATACTAAGCTTGTGCTTGAAGTTGCTACACAATGCGGGATAAGAAATAATTATAATGAAAGTAGGTAACAAATAAATAATACAAACAAATATATAATATATTGTTACCTGATCTGCGTAATTTTCCCCACTTCGAATATTATTACTGGCTTGTGCCAAGGCATCTCTCCACGTACTAAACGATTAGCTAAGTAATTTCCAACGACTGGGCATCGATTCTTTGGTCCTTTTCCCACCCATTTTCTCAATATAATTGGTATGAATAAGACTCCACATTTCTCGTAACTGCATCTCATTACCCGTAAGCGAACTATGAGTAACTTCAACCCAACTAGTACACAACGCAATATCTTCAAGAAGCGTCCAATTCGTACCTGCATCAGTAGTCATTTTGTTGAAAAAAAATTGGATTGAAACTTTGAGAGAAAGATAGGAATGTGGTTGAAAGCAGTTGAGAAAATATGAAATTGTGGTGTAAGGTAGATAATAATGAGAAGGTATTTATAGAAAAGTAAAAACAGATTTTTTTTTAAAAATTTCAAATTTTTTTCCTGATTTTTATTCATTTTTTACAATTTTTAAATTTTTTTTTATTCAACTAATTAATCTCTGCCCTTGGATTTAAAAAAAAAATGAATTTCAACACTCCAGATTGTGCCACGTGGCACAACGATAACATTTCTGAATTTTAAAACCATTTTATCTTTTTTTTTTTAATTTATAAAGGAGAATAATATCAACCGTTGATCTCAAATCCAACGGTTAATATTAAATAATATTTTTTTTATTTTTTTATCGTTGCAAATCGGAAGGTATTATATAGCCGTTAAGATCCAATGGACCATGGGAAGCCACGTGGCTTCCCAACAGTAATTTTTTGAAACTGCGTCGCGGGCTCCAGGCGCTGAAATTGTGTCAGGTGACGCGCCTAACAGAAAAAAAATAAAAACTTGGGCTGACGCCTAGATGACATCAGCCTTGCGTTAGATCCATTTCGGGCTCGCGAGCTGGCAATTCCTCACAGGCTTGGTGCTCGGGCCTCCACTGTCCATCAGGCTCCCCACACTGGAGCAGTCATGCCTGGCTCTCGGGCCCGTTTTCCTGGCCTGTCCCTCGAGCAAACCTTTACGGTGGAGTTGCTCTTAGGTATGACTCTAGGACAAAAAAAACCTCATGTACTAAATGTTGAAAACCACGAAACTTTAAGGTAGTAAACAGAGTTTAACCCTAAAAGATAATTTATATTTAAAACCAACTCTTAATTAATTATTTAACACAAAGTTTTGTAAAAGATTTGAAATAACAAAAGAAAGCAAACATGAGAATCGGCAAAAGTAGTAAATAAAGGTAAAACACGGTTTTGAAAAATCAAGCTTGAAAGACACTAGAGTTCCGATGACACTAAAACATATATCAAACATGCAACATGTTCGGACGTTCGGATCAAATATGAACATGCAAGACTTATTAAACTTTATTAAAACCCTTTGAAAAACCATGCAACCCATAAGACGTGGTATTCGTCATAAGTGAAATTACAATTCCTAATGACAAGAAGCCTTAGCCAATTTCAGGGAAACCATCCAACCAAAATTGCATCAAATTACTTGTCTAAACCTTTTATTGGTCACGAAGCATTAAGACAAATAGATAGTTTAAACACAGTGATTAATAATTCAAACATGCATGCAAAATATCATAAGTAAATTGAAAAGAAACTACATATTCTTGCCAAGACTCACCCTAGCAAAAGAGAGTTAGTTACGCATATTCATAATTAAATCCAAAGAAAATATTATTAAGAACAAAAGGATTGTAAACACCTTGTATGAAAGTCTGCAAATCTCCAAAGCTATGGTCGAATTCTCTCTCAAAATTGCATAGAGAGAAATCTAGGGCTAGCCAAGCTATTTATTCTACAATAAAATATTTCTTAGAAAAGCTCTTGGAATAAATTTAGGAAACTAAATGAATTAAGATAACTTAGGAAACAAATCCTAATCAAACATGGAGAATTTGCCAATTTGAAACTCTTCCATGTTCATGGGCCAAACCAACTCTAAAATGGGCCCAATAGGTCTTGTTTTAAAGCTTGAGGTGTCTTGAACTACTTTATAGAAGAGCTAAACTCCAGAAAACGCCATCTTGGATGCCAAAAATCCCAATTAACCTTGAAACATCACTCTGGTAGCTTTGCACGAGAGTCCTATATTTAATCCACCATATATCAATGATTGGGCATAAGAATTTGAAAGTTTGACAAGAACAAGTAGGAAACTTGCAAAGCAACTCCAATTGAAATTACTTCAAAATTCGCTTGTTTGATCACTTTTTGCTCGTAAAAGATTTGCACATCCTATATTAGAAATAGGGTTATCATACAAAATGGTCCCTGAGATTTGTATGATCAATAGAAATGATCACTGAGATTGAAAATCAATAGAAATGGTCCCTGAGATTGTCCATCATCCATGATTTTGGTCATTCCGTTAAAAACTCTTTGGGCAATTTTCAAAGCTTCGTAACTCAATTGATTTTTAACCAAATTCGATCCATAATTTATCAAAATGAAGATAAGAAAGTGTACAACAAGATTATACCTATTTGGATACCCAATGATTTCCAGAGATGGCCAGAAAATAGCCTGAAAAGTAACTGGTCCGCAGGAAAATTGGAAAACTCGCCGGAAACTGGGTAAATTTTAAACATTCATAATTTCTTCAATATTCAACGAAATAGAGTGATTCAAAAACAAAAATCATACTTCTCGATGAGACGATGGTATATTTATTTATTGCTAACTCGCCATGGTTTGGCCGGAAAACTGCTTGAAAGTGGCTAACTCGAAAATGGTTAGCCACTTTCGAGCCGTTGTCTGACCAAATCACGGCGAGTTAGCCTTCGAAAAAGTACCATTCTCTTCATCCCGTCAAGAAATATTATTTTTGTTTTTGAATCACTCAATTTGTTTGAGTATTGAAGAAGTTATGAACGTTTAAATTTACCCAGTTTCCGGCTAGTTTTCCAAATTCCCCCGAACCAGTCACCTTTCAGGCTATTTTCCAGCCATCTCCGGCAACCATTGGGCTTCCAAATAGGTATAATCTTATCCTACACTTTCCTATCTTCATTTTCATATATTATGGGTCGAATTTGGCTAAGAAACAATTGAGTTACAAAGCTTTGAAAATTGCCCAAAATCGTTTTTAACGGAAGGACCAAAATCATGGATGGTGGACAATCTCAGGGACCATTTCTATTGATTTTCAATCTCAAGGACCATTTCTATTGATCATGTAAATTTCAGAGACCATTTTGTATAATAACCCTTAGAAATATAATTCAAAGTATCAAAATCCTCACAAAAAAAAACAAATAAATTAATACTAAGAATAGGGTAAAAATATAGAATAATATTTGTTGTATTATATATTGGGCCTCACCCTTTAGCCCAAGATGTATGTAAGAAGGGAGTGAAACCCTTGTTTTATAAAATGGATCATTCACCTTCACTTTAGGGAGACGGCAAACCATAGCCTCTTTAGCAAAAAGCCTCTATATGCATTGTAACTCTCAATTAACATAGTAAAAACTGAATCTACACCAATGTGGACATAGCCCCAACTGGGGGTGAACCACGATATATCGTTGTATTCTTGTGTGTGTGTGATTTACCGTTGAATTCACGTTGGTTCAAGATTGACCGAATTTTGTGCATCAATATTTGGCGCGGTCTGTGGGAATCGATACAAAAAGCTATGTCGATTCTCTATCATGTTTTCATCTCACCACTATGAAACCCTCACACCACGTTCCATCATAAAATCCCACAAACCTAAGAACCCAAAACCTAGCCTAGCCTGTGTTCCTTTCTTCCAAATCCATGCTAAAGGTGATGACTTCTAGCAAGTGCATCTCTGCCATCTTGGCAAAAAGAGATGAATAGCAAAAAGAAACTAGTCCAATGGTGTTTGAGGACAAAAGTACCCTATGCAACAGGTGGGAGAAAAGTCATATTGCTGGGGAAAGATTTTTTGTGAGTACTAATGAATTAATGGCATTGAATAAGAAGATGTTGAAGGGTTAAAGCTTTGCATCTGTGAACGACAACCCTCTTCATGACTCAACTACAAATCCGTCCCCATAGACTAGACCAGCAATGGATAAAAACCCATGAAATGTGATAGAGAGTTCGATGGGAAACTAGAGCCAATTATTGGGTGAACCAGTAAGCGAATCGGGTAGGGAACCCGTATTCTCTACCGACAATGCCGCCACCACTAGAAGAATCAGGGGACCCTTAAGCTCAGACACCATTGAGCTCGAACCTCGACTCATGGACATAACTTAAAGACCTACATGTGGCCCTGACTCAAATACCGAACTTATGGACCTAACTTATGCCCCCAATACATGGACCTAATATGCAAACACAACAAGCGGGCCTAACTTTTGTCAAGAATCAACATATATTGAGTGCAAGCTGTGAGCACCAGTCGACCAGCCTCGCAATGTGCAGTACCTCTAACCAAGTATTGCTTCATGTTAAGCACTGCCTTATGTCGAGTACCAATTATGGATGATGTCTAGTCACTTCCACCCGCAGTTAGATAAAATTTGAAGTCTCCAGCTAAAAATCTTTCTCGATTAAAGATTTAAAGGACTCTTGTTATACCATAAATTGGGCCTCACCGCTTAACCTATAATTTATGTAAGAGGGGATGGAAATTCTTGTTCTATAAAATGGATCCTTCACCCTTACTTTAGGGAGAGGGCAAAACCTAACCTCTTTAGCAACAAGCCTCTATGTGCATTGTAACTCTCATTTTACATAGTAAAAACCAGATCTACACCAATGTGGACGTAGCCCTAACTTGGGCTGAACTGTAATATATCATTGTATTCTTTTGTGTGTGTGTGTGTGTGTGTGTGTGTGTGTGTGTGTGTGTGTGATTTATAGTTGAATTTATGTTGCTCCAAGATCAACCTGATTTTGTGCATCAACAATATCGACTCATCAAGTCACAATTACCAAGCCCATCTAAAAAAAAAAAAAAAATATATCATATTAGCTAGTGCTAATAATGATGGAGATGATAACCCATAGCCATTTATAGCTTTTGTTATTACCCATCTGTTTTGGCCTCTAGAGAATGATGCCACAGAAAAATGACGTCAAAAGAATATCATATTGACCACACTCGTTGCCTACTTCACTACATCATATGTGTATACATAGACTCCTCTAAGTTTAAGCACATACTTTGTATTCTCAAGAACTGGATTAAGACAGTGTATGAGTCACAAACAATTAGAGCCTACCATGATGGAAGGCCTACAAAGAGAGTTCAAAGCATCTTTCGCTTATCAACTTAATATATGTTTTGTTGAGGAAGTAGTGTTATCAATTTAATTTTAAGCTTATTAAAAGGGACTTGGGCCTATCACAACTATTCGTCCAAGTTTAAGATGAATTATATAATGCTCCCACTATTTCAATGAAACAAGCAAAACTATGTGGAACTACTAATGAATGCATAAAACTCTCATTGACAATATAGTCATCTTAGGTCTTAGGATGATTATGAATCATTTGAATTCATGGTCTTGGGAGGGTAGTTAATTTTAGGGTAAATGACAAAAAACTACCTCAACTATTGGTGTCACAACACTTTCATACCTCATCTTTTAAAATTAACAATGTCATACCTCATCTTACGAATTTGTGCCAATGTTATACCTTCCATTACTTGGCATTAATTTGTCAATTCAATGTTGCCGTGGCTTGATCCTGGCCCCACTTTCTATTTAAAAAAATTAACAAAATATTAAAAAAACTAAAAAAACAATCATTTAATATTTTTTTAAATATTAAAATAATAAAGAAAAGTTTAAAAAACAAAAAAAAAAAAAGGAAAAAAAAACAAAACATTTCGTCCCTTCCACCCGCTCCTCCCTTCTCTCTCCCCATCTTCTTCTTCTTCCCTGCTTAATCTTCAACCAAAAAAAAAAAAAAATTTGAAAACCCATCAACCCAACCCCCCCCCACGGGAAGAAGAAGAAGAAGAAAGGGAAGAAAAAAAAAAAAAAAAAAAAAAAAAACCCAGATCCCGTTCGCCAAGCCGATTCCGCGGAGGGTGGGTGCGAGGTTGGGTGGGCACAAAGGTGGATGCGAGGAGAAGACGAATTGGGATTTTTTTTTTTTTTTTCCGGGTTCCAGGTAGGGGCTCGAGTGAGGGGGGAGGGGGGATGGGGGAGAAGAGAGAAGGACGCTGGGGGGGGGGGGGAGGGAAGGATGAAGTTTTGTTTTTTTTTTTTTTTTTCCTTCTTCTTCTTCTTTTTTATGGATTGCAGCAGGTAGATGGGGGAGGGAGGGAGGGGGAAAGGTATGAAAGATTTTGTTTTTTTTTTTTACTTTTCTTTATTATTTTAATATTTAAAAAATATTAAATGATTTTTTTTAATAGAAAGTGGGGTCTAGATCAAGCCACGTCAGCATTTAATTGACAAATTAACGGCTAGTCTAACGGAAGGTATAACATTGGACCAAATTCTAAAGACGAGATATGACATTGTCAATTTTAAAAGATGAGGTATGAAAGTGTCATGACACCAATAGTTGAGGTAGTTTTATGTAATTTACCCTTAATTTTATTACACATTTAATCCAATTGAACTGTTATTTCCTTTTGGGTGTAGGACCCAACTATTCCAATTTGCATTCAAACAAACTAAAGGAAATACTTGAAATAAATAGAAGGGCTTATGCCACATTTTACATCACGTTTGAACTATTCCAATTACATTGAAATCTAAACTACTCAACCCATTATTTCATAATGTAAAGCGGCCAATCACATTACCTAAAAGAGCAACTTCAACAATTAGTTCTTTTTTTCTTTTTTTTCTTTTTTTTTTTTTTTAAGTTCAACAACAATAACAATTGCTTCTTGAATTCGTATAATTGATTTAAATGGAGCTAAATGAAAAGAAAATCCAACTCTCATTGAACTGTCGTTGAAGAGACAAAACTATTTTGTGCTCTAGCTAATTTGGGGCCTAAATGCAATAACCTCAACTTTTGAGACATTATGCAAAACACAAATTTTTGGGGTCACTTTGTAAATACACAAAAGTTCACAACTTAATGTTATGACTACTAGAACCCAGAATTTCAACAATAACAAAAAGTTCATTAAAGTAGGAAAATAATTTGTCTTTTAGTGAATGTGGGCCTTTATGTAAAAACATTAATTTTTGGTTCAAAGTGCAAATACACAAAAATATCAAAATTTTATGTACTTGCTTGAAAGCCCCAAAGTACCCCTACTATAGGGGTGGCCAGTTTTGGTAGTGTAAAACGAGGCCGAGGGTGTTGTTTTTTTGTGAAAATTCAAAATTTAAATTGTGAAGAAAAGGTTTTGATGAGTGTAAAAGTACAAAGGTCCAACACACAAAGCAGGACAATCAAAGCTTAAAGTAAACAACAACAAACTTTGAATCAAAACACCAAACCTTTTGTTCTTGTTATGAACATCAAGAACAAAATAAGAACATCAATGAAAACCCATAAGAGCTCTCTGAAGGTTTTCACTCAACAAAACTCAAATTTACTCTACTCAACAAAGAATTAACATACTATGGTACTTATGGGTTCCTAATGTCACTTTAGAACTCTTTATTCTTTTTCACTTAACCTAACCATTTGTTCTTCTTTGCTCTACTTTGCTCCTTGAGGATTTGAAGAAATGATCTCCAAAGCTTGCAAAGTTGCCAGCCTTTAAGTCTCCACACCAAGAATGAGGTGTGAAGAGAAGATGGAATGACTTGGATGAGGAAATATGCTAGCTAAACCTCATCCAAAGCCACAGAGATAGAATGGGAGAGTTTGTGCCTCCAAACTTTCTCTCAAAACTAGTGAAGAAAAGCTATAAAGTCACTTTCATACGTCCCTTCATTCGAGTAGCAAACTTGTAAATAAGTCCCTTAGCATGGCCAGTCTCCCCCTTTTAGTTATGTTAATTGCTCATTTCATTTTAGTTGTCATACAACTTATACTCTGTGTCTTGTGAACCAAAACCCGTTTAGGTCCTGGAACTCGAAACTAGCTTAAAAGGCCAATACTAACATTTCGTAAGATTAATTAACTAATTAATTGAAAATTAGTGTTTACAAATCTTCAAACCTTCCACAACCCATGAGTGACACCTAGCCGAATGTCATGGCTACCCAAGGTAAGTAGTTGGAGAACCTACCTTCTTACAACTACAATGTAATACGGTCATTCTCTAGTCCAATACTTTTAACCACATTTTTTAACTAATAGTTTGTTTCATGTATAATATCCAATGTAATACTTCTCTATATGATTCTATTGATTGTGATTTGAAATGTATTTCCTAAATTTCATTCAAATGCTTTGGCTAAAGACTCCTAAATCATATCGCAGAGTATTCTCCTTCCACCATGGAAAGTTAGAGATCTCTTGTTGTACATTTACATACCTACATAATTAGGTAGCTTAACTTGAACAATGTTGTGGACATCCTCAATGAAATGCTTTTAACATAGTCAAAGGTTAAGGACCTAACCACTAGACAACTATGATGTCTCACGTCAAAGGACTACTTCACATTATTGCAACTTATGAGTTCTTACATGACATGTATGTCAGATCTCTATGTTGATCGTTGTTCAGTGTACTCAATACTCTTTCCAGCACCTATGTGTTTTTCTTAGTGTCTAAAACTTAATGACATGAGACTAGTCATACTCTCACTTGAGTTAACATAACACATACTAACCTTAGCGGATTGTATGTTGAATCAACAATCCTATGGCTACAAACATTTTAGGAATGAACATAAAAGAAATGTCTCGTTGATCTAACTTAGTTAGATCACTTCTCTCTTAGGTTGAATACGTTCTTTCAAATCTGTTATTGTATAAACACATGATACAATAAATAGTGATTAACAATAACCTTTGCTCTTCTATTAAACAAATAAGAGTTTAACATGATATGTATTTCAAAATCTATTACATCAAATAAGTGGCTTTAAGTACATACTTTCAAAAGACATTTCGTCAGGCAAATGTACAGGTGACGAAACCTTATTTTGTCCAATAAAATTATTTCATCTGGAAAAGAATTTTTGTTGTTCTTATGAGCAGTGAGGAAAAAGAATGAGATAAAGATGTGTACATGTGTGTGGATAGACCAAAGATTCGGTCCCTCCCGATATGGCCTTCACTCTAGCATCTAGGTGTGTATATGTTCGGGTGCGTTTGTACGAGCCATGCACGTTGAAATGGTCCCGAATCATCAAACTGAATGTGAAACCATAATCCCAAATTCCCAACGTACTCTTTCAGCAAGCATGCTTACTCACAAGTCACAAGCGCTATACACAACCAACCTTTTTAGGCTTTTGAGGGAGTGTAGTCCTTAAATAAATATATACATATATTGCAAATCTTTCCTTTACAAAATGTTATCTTATGTATCATATCTAGCCTAGCCTATCGAATCCGCAGTTCAATTCCTTGTCATGTTCTAACAGAAATTTGATTCGTTCACCAAAAAAACAAAAAAAATAGAGATTTGATTCTTGTGATATTATAAAAATATATAAATTTAATTACTATAAATTTACTTAGCTTACTTTGCCTACTCCCCCAATTACAACTTTAAAGGGAGATTAACAAACTTCACACTTTTATAATACTACTAACTACTCTTCTTTGCAAGATAAAATTAATTACTATATCTTGTTCATCATCACATCATCGTAATACTAAATTAATTACAAAGAATCCATAAGGGAAAAGGAAGGGAAAAGAGTGCCCAAGCAATGATTACTTTTCGAGACATCAACAATTTCAATATTTGGTTGGAAAAAAGATTAAGTTAAACTATAGTATCAAATATTATCAAAAGTGGAAGATTTCCTAGCCTTGGGAGGTGAGTTCCACTTCCACTCACCAGTCACCACCAAACTTTTCTTTTGCTAAATATGACCTTTTCTAAATAATTAATATTTTTACTATCTTTCAGCTTTTAAAGTGAGTAAAAATCAATTACTGACCACAGCAGCTAAAAGCATCAAAATTCTATTAACTTCCTCATAAGTGGAGTTGAGCTAGGGATCGGATCCTCTTGTAGGTCCAATTTTTGCTATGTATTTTAACGATTTGAACGTTTAGCTTTTGAGCCTTCCATTAAAGATCATTCTTTAAAACAAAAATCACTCTAATTTTAATGTTTGCCCAACTGTATTGGTTGTCCGTAATATTTTGCAATGAAGAACTAAAACACAGACTATTCACATTATTAAGAATCAAAAGGACAAATGAAGCTAGCTCTAGGAATACAACCGGGCCAAACCAAACTAGAGCAGGCCACCTTAGGACCCGAAGGTCGAAGTTGATCCCAAGCAGAGGCAGTAGTAAAATTTCCATAAGCCATAGGTAACCATTGCACTAAATCCTTCCTAGAGGAGCAAGGAAAAGAAGCCATCAAATCAGCCAAAATAACTTGCATACAAGAGTTAGATGAACTCCAGACTAACTCCACCAATTATCAATCATAATGGAACCAACGGTAAGCTTTTTCCTTGTAATTATGTACATTCTTGTGACCACAATCAATGCCTCTTAGGGTTAGTTTGGGATTGTGCTGGGGAAAAAGCGTTTTTAGAAGTAGAGATAGAGCTGTTTCTGCTTTCTACTTTTGGACCCATGATTTTGACAAAAAATAACTAAAAATTGGACCTATTTCAAAAGTCAAAAGTCAAAAGTCACAAGTCACTAAAAATTGAAGCTATTTCAAAAGGTGGCCTATAATATTGGACCTATTTCAAATTTTCCCTATTTTTTATATACCAAACACAATTTTAACCCCAACTTGTTAAAAAACTGCTTTTATAATAATTTCAGCTATGTCAAACCAACCCTTAATATCTCAATCATTATGCCATGAAAAAAATGAGTAATCATTCATACATATTCATTCAATTTCTTCTTCTTCTTCTTCTTCATTTTCACAAAACAACAAAGATTGGTCTCCACTACAAGCCAATTGCACTTTATGCTTCAATTTTTTTACTTTTTCCTTTGCAATAGTATGTTACTAACCGTCACGCATGCACTCACGCAAGTGCAGAAGGCATTTTTTGAATCACAGCGTGCCATGCGCGACTTACACGTTTTAAATGTATTTATATATATAAATTGACAAAAGGAAAATTAAATATTTGAAGTAAATGAATAATTTTCAATCATGCTAGAACAAACCCGTCATAAACCAATTAAAATCGTTGAATTAACATAATAAAATCGGTTTGTATAAAATTTACATTAGGAATAGAGAAAATAATATTTAATAAACAATTGATTGAATTACATTATTGTTAGCCCATTGTGAGGCTAAGCGCACTTCCTCCCCCTTAGTATAAATAATATTATTTGTTAAAAAAAAAATCATTTGACAATTAATTTAATCACATTATTATTCACGTGCGAAAGACTTTTTTTTATAAAGAAAAAAATGATCATTTGACAACTAATTGAATCACATTATTATACGCGTGCGAGAAACTTTTTTATAACCGACACTATGCACCTCTTAATTAAAAATTGAGAAATAATATTTAATAAACAATCAAGTGCAAAATGCATTTTTTTAATCATAGCGCGCTACCTGTGATTTATACATTTTAAATGTTTTTGTCATTTGTTTATTCTTTTCTCTCTTCCCTTTCATTTTTTTATTCTTTTCTCTCTTCCCTTTCATTTTTTTATTCTTTTCTCTCTTCTCACTTATATTTATATTATATTTTATGATAGCCTAATTACCAAATTACCCTTTCTACATTCAATTTTGCTGTTGTATTTTTCGTGGCTAAGGGGCATTTTGGTCCAACCATGCGTGACCCCAAAATTTTGGCTGCATGTGCACTGTTCATCCTAGTTATACAAAATTATTTAAAAATAAATTGACCAAATTACCCTTGAATTATTTTATGCAGTCATATTTCATGCTTTGAAATTTTTTTAGCCGAGGGGTATTTTCATCCAATTAATTTTGAGGGGTATTTTCATCCAATTAATTTTGTTGAAGCCGATGACACCAAAGTTTTCGTCCTCATGTGCACTGTTTTTCACTGTGCGTTTTTCCATTGGCATTCTATATACATATAAGATAAGATAAGATGATTACTTTGACCTAAAAGGGTTCATAATACCAAACCGTATGATTGTATCCAACGGCGTAGATGTGGGGTCTGTCTGCGTACGATTGAACATATATGATCATAGCTTTCATCTTTGTGAAGTTATGAAATTATGAATGCTTGCCCTTCTTTAGTAAAGTTGTCTCAATTAAGCAAAAAAGAGTGGTCTATTATAGGGAATGATGAACATATATTCTTCCATACAATTAGTGGATGATAATAACACTCACTCTTGTTACCGAAAAAAAAAATTGAACTTTAACAAAAAGTTCTCGGTATTGTTTACTTTAACGAAAAATCATATTTTTACACTAAAAAATCAATCGTATTACTATTCACTTTACCCTTTATTTTATCGTTATCATTAAAACTCCAAATTTTCAAATCCTTTTCATTAATTTTCCTTTTGAAAAATAAATAAATAACACTCACTCATAAGGCCCGTACAATTTAGTGGAACAAAATAAGGGAGAAAAGCTTATTTATTAATTCTATTTTTTATTACGTTGATATTCACTTAATTTTTTTTTTTTTTTTTTAACATCCAAAAGGTAAAATGAGAATTCAGAATTTCTTCCAATAGTAGAAGATCGCTTACTTTGAGTAATGTTACGTCTATTACATTTGTTAATCGTATTACTAGGCTATAGATCATATATCTCTACGATGAATGGTACAAATGGTTTAATTAATTGATTCAATTTTAATGCTTTGCAAGTGTCACATTCTTCTTGCTATTTGCCAATGTACCGTTCACCGTTTCCATAAAAGTGTCGAAATGATTACTAGAATTTCTAAAGAAGCATGTATCTAATCACTAGTTGGGTTTACTAATGATGACGAGCCCCATTTTCCTCCATGGTAGGCCGTTCTTCACCATCAAGGACCCGCGCACTTTTGCTCAATAATTGTTTCCAAAAGAGGTTTTCGATGGATTAATTGTTTGAAAGCAAAAATGTGGTTAATTATGCATTAAACTTGTACTGCATTCTTCAATAGATTTGTCTTAGCCGGTACATCAAAAGAAAAGGGGCAAATGATCATCCGTCAACAAGGTTACCTAGCTATTATGATTGAGAAATTTTTCCAAGTCTTGTGTATTCAAATGACACACCACATGTAATAATATAATGGAGAAAATGATATATTTTTTCGTATCTCTCCACTTATTTTATAACATGTAGAGTACCTACTCGAATACACTTAAAAAAATGAGAAAATGATATATTTTTTCGTATCTCTCCACTTATTTTATAACATGTAGAGTACTTACTCGAATACACTTAGAAAAATTTCTCATTGATGGCAATGCCAATGGCAAAAGAGAACGAGACAATTAAAACTGTTTTAGGTCTAAATCATAAAAATTTGTGGCCTAAAGTATAGGCTTTAGGCCCTATGCGTTGGATATGGTCTAACGACCAACCAATTTTGATCTAAATGGTTTTTGCCTCCATTTGGATGAGGTTTCAGATTCGATGCACATAGATAACAATGACACTATATATTTCTGATTAGTCCAATATTTAGGAGTAGGTAGCTCACTGCAATGTCATTGTCGTTGCATTGTAAAAATCTTAGTAACTAACTATTTGGACCCAAAATAATGGATTTGGGCCGAGTATGATTATGAGCTTGGCTTAGAGTTGGACAAACTCTTAATTCCCAAATTTGTTGGGATGGAAGCCCAGCCCAATGTGGGTTAACCAAATTTGAGTCAATGTTGGATTCTTTGAGGATCAAGATTAAATTCGGTTGAATCTTGATTCAATTAGTAGTCTTCGAAGATCAAGACATCATTATTAGGAGTCGTAATATTTCAAGGATCTGGGTGCAAATTTGATTAGAATAAGGAATGAATTAATTACAAAGAAAGGAATAGGTTCAAAGTCCTATGTCTGGTGGGAGTGGTCGAATTAGGTTTATCCGATATTTTGGGCCAGCGAGTGCTGAGGAAATACAATCCGAGCGGACTTTACTTCATCACCTATGAAAATCACTCATATAAGTAGAAGAGGGTTTGCAACATTCAAGGCCTCTTCAACTCAACACAAGACACAAATTTGCGTTGTGCAATTTTGTCGTTCTACATGAAACCCTCTCATCTTTGAGAAAAACCCTAACTTTCCTAATTTCGTCAAGCACATCTTACATTTTGTATTGGTTAACACTATGGTTGACAACCGACATCTTACAGTTTCTACTTAACAGCGCTTGAGCTGTAGAGTCAGGCAAACGTCAACCATCTTACATTTTGTATTAGATAGCACTACTCTAAGTTCAATCGATTACCCATCCAAGTCTCCATCAACAAGGGTTCTTTAAGTCCTTGTTGGAAGATGTCACTTCATTAGCTTTTTCAATGAAGTGAGGTGTTACCAAGTTACGTTGTTCGGCATGTTGAAAGCCGAACCTATTTTATGATTAGCTATTTACAAATATATTTTGGAGTCAGCATTCCAACAGCCAAACCACATTTACGATCAAGATACTAATCTCCTTTGAGTATTTATGAACTTCGTGGTGAAGAGCCTTGTCTTAAGGCTCTAGAACCCATAGGCCAAGACGGATTCTTTCCTTGGCTGCAATCGCAAGATAGAGAAGTAACAATTGCGTTTGACACCACCACCATATTCATTCACTTACTGACTGAGCTCGGTCTTCAAGTTTGCACACCTCACATTCAACCAAATGATGTAGCTAGCTCATTAGCTATTCGGCCTGCGCACCACGTAAGCTTGGTAGTTTTTAGGGTTAACACTATCATATCATTCATCCAAAAAATAACAAATAAAGTTAAAACATTAGAGAGAAATAGAAAAGTCATAAGCTTCGGTGTTCAGTGTTTTCTGGTTTTGGGCTCAACTCTCAAGCCTTGAGCGGTGTTAAGGTGATTGATAACTATTTGGTGAATGAGGTTGATAGTGATTAGAGATGCTCGTATTAGATCACAAAACAAATTATTGGAAGACGACGTGAACTTTACAGCGTCGGATTATTTTCGATCACCTGAGAGACGCCTTTTTCTAATCGAGTTCTATCGTTAAAATCTGCAAATTTTACAACTTGAACCGGTTTAAGAGAATTGTACATAAACAAGTGTGTACACAAGCACACAAGATCTTGAATCTCATACGAAAACAGATACACAAAAAGCCTTGCTCTGGAATCACCTCATTTGTACAATGTTGTTACCAGGACAGCTAATTATGGAGGTAAAAACCTAGGGTCAGATCTGCTAAAGAACGAGGGGAAAAAACTCGTAAATTTGAAAATCAGGACAAGGAAAGCTAATATACAAAGAATGGTACAAAAATGAGGGTACTAATCTACATTTCACGGTATATACCTAAGGTTGTTTCAACAATATACAAAGGGTGACTAAGAAAATAATATGTTCCCACCCTGCGAATAACTCACTTCTTGGTCTTCGAACCCCTTACTACCAACACGCGAAATCAATGCAACCGGATGTGTATTTCCTTATCTATTTGACTCAAGATGGAGGTTTGAAAAAGGATCTTAGAGCGAGTTAGCGACCTATTATTGGGAAACTAAAGCAAGTTGGAGGCCTAAAAAGAATTAGAAAGTGTTGAATGAAAAGAGGAAGTTCGAGGACCTTGAGAAGAGTTTGAAGATTCTACTAAGCTTTTGAGGTCAAGTAAAGGTTTTAATCTTCTCTCTACCTCATAGCTTTGTAGGTTTATCTCCTCCAAAACCATAGACAAAGCAGTGTTGCAAGATTCTTCGTCCCTGAATGCTAGGGTCCATCTTCCATCAACCAAGGCTTTTGTCTTCGATTTCCCGTAGGCACCATATTTGGCAGGCTCCAGAAACGGTAAAGTGGATGGACGGATTCGCAAGTGTAACCATCTTGAATTCTTATCATCAGGTTTTGGCTGAAGGAAATAACAAAGAAGACATTAGATACATGTGAAACAACAGCATCCTCGAAAAGTTCGAAATGTAAAAGTAAACGAAATCATAATTACAAACCTTCAACAGAAAGAATCGGGTACTGCTTACCAATATGAACTGTAAAGAGGAGTGGCTTAGGAGTAATATACATATTGAAGATGGCATACATTTAATAAAAACTATTAGATAAAATAGGAATAGAATCTAAAGGAAGTACTGATGCTATAAATGATTCACAAATTTGTTAAACCAAAGTAGAAAAAAGGACATGGAAAGCACTAAAGCCGCAACTTACATTGGAACCAGCCAAAGGTGCAACCATACGAACAACTCCATAAGGCTCCTTTAGGGGTAATTCTTCAGCTAAAACAACCCACCCAGATGTACCCAAAGAGATTGCTAGAAAGGAAAAATGACGTTCTTTACCCCTCTCAAACGCAATTCTACAAGGCACAGCATCAACTGCATATGGCAACAAGAATTAATCAAGAAATACTACAAGTTCTAGAAATAAAATAATTGTATGAAGTTGTGCTAAAAGTTAGAAAGATACATATTTATATAGGTATAAAAATATACAGGATAGAGAACTCACCAAGCCTTAGCTCAGTGCCAAGCTTTGGACCTGCAGCATCTAGGCCAGCGCTTCGTGCACGAGAATTTTCAAAAACATCAGCAGGAGGGTTAATAGGAGGTTTCTCAGGAAAAGTTCTACCAAGTGAGAAAATTTGAAGTTGATGTAGGAGTACAAACACCTAAAGTATGATAAGGTTAGAACCAGAATAACATTTCAGGTACCACCACAAAATACGAATGTATGATGTGTTTAATGTATTTGTTATATAACTCTATAATTTGTTCATTCTATTTCTTTATTTAAGAATTTTAATAGAGTATCAACTCCCAACACAAACCTTGACCAACTCACACATCCTTTCACCAGCAGCAAACGATGAATCACTTGTGATACCATCTATCAGAAAAAAACAGACGCGTTAACTGAAAGCCTACTCAAAACAACCTTGAAGGTTTCAAAGTCCTTCAATTCAAAAATCCACGACAGGTCTTCAGTTCTACCTTCAGACGAGAACCTCTGAGATGACAACAGAATACACTTGGGCTCTTTCCGAGGGGAGGAGGCCTCTATTGCTACAGATTTCCGAAAAAACATCAGTTAACATTCAAACAACCACTTCATTAGTCATTACAAAACATGACATGAATTACCTCTCTTGCAGCGTTTCCATTCATCACAGAGGACTGCTACAAGAAGATCTGGCCAGACTCCTCTAGTCTCCTTGAGAAGAGCACTGGTACAGTTCTTATATGAATCCTGTATAAGAAAAACAGTATAAGTAAACATTGTCATGTTTATTATAACCAAGAAATTTTATATGGATACTACTTGGATTGAACAAGAATAGGAGATTTTTCTTCTTCTCAGGACTTGGGTCTATGCATTGTTGTTCTATTTATGTGGAAGTCTACATCTATCCTCCATGGATGGAACGAGAGATGTGAAAACAATTTGTCTATGATTGACATCCTATTCCAGGTCAAATTTCCATAGTGGGAGAAGCATTCTCCTACATAATCTAAAACGACGAAAAATTATATCAATAAATTTGAAAATTTCAAGAAACAAATGCAACCCTTTATTGGCGCCTCCTAAACCTACAAGGCCTGAGAGATATTACAAAAACACAAACAAGAGACCAAAGCATCCCAATTCCATTAGAGCAATTAAGTCCTAGCAGGATAAACTTGTTGGGTTTTTCCAGCCCACGATGAGTTGTCCCAAGTCGATTAGGAGTTATAGTCTTAGAGGATTAAGCTATTTTCCCAATTGTAGTGGTTTTCCCAATTGGAGTTGGTTTCTCAATTGGAAAAGAATTCATAACTAGATTCCAATAAGGATTAGTAATCCTTATTGAAAAATACCTTTATTATGTCTATATAAAGGGGCTATTGCACAAAACTGTGTGCGAGAAAAAAGAAAAGAGATAAGAGCGTATTTGTTGTTCCTTTAGGTTTTTCGTCAAGTCTTAATCCTAGAGGCTTGGCAAGATTATTTGTTGTGCTCATTGTTGATACAGAGAAAGTTTGTTGTTGCCCCCTTGATATGCATTGCCGAACCACGTAAATTGTTGGTGTTGTTTATCTTGATGACTTGTTTTCGATTTTCTGAGTTTGTCTTGTTTATCTTGATGACTCATTCTCAACACCTGGTTATGAGATATTTGATCAATGGGAGCTTGGTTAAGAGGATTTGGGGGCTGGTTATGAGTTCGATCAACCGGAGTTTGATCAAGACGAGCAATCCTACTTTGGTATACCTTCCCTGGAGTGGAAGATTGTTGGGTTTTTCCAGCCCATGAGTTGTCTTAAGTCTATTGAACATTATAGCCGGATTAAGTTGTTTTCCCAATTGGAGTGGTTTTCCCAGTTTGAGTTGGTTTCTCAATTGGAGAAGGATTCATAACTAGATTCCAATTAGGATTAGTAATCCTTATTGAAGATGACCTATACTATGCCTATATACAGGGGCTACTGCACTAGTTTTGAAGTGGAGCACTACAATAAGTTGTATACCACTTAAGGAGTTAAGAGTGAGAGAATATTGTAAGGGTAAAGTGTCTGTGAGATAAACGAAAAGAGATAAGAGGTATTTCTTGTTCTTGTTCTTTCAAGTTTTTCGTCAAGTAATCCTAGAGGCTTGGCAAGATTATTCGTTATACTCATTATTAATATAGTAGAAGTTTGTTGTTGCTGCCTTGTGGACGTAGGCACCATAGCCAAACCACGTAAATTCTTTGTTTATCTTGATTACTTGTTTTCGATTTCCCAAGTTTGTCTTGCTTTTCCCATTCTTAAATGCGATAGTCACAAAAAAACTTTTATAACCTTCACAAGTATTGCACAACAATAGAAAAACCAATGTAGGAACATGATAAGAAAAGATTTGTACCACAACAATGGCATCACTAGATGGTTATGTTAAGCCCAATTCAAACTACGTGTTGTTAGGAATAGGTGTTGATGTTAGCGTCCTATTTCATTTAGGATTGTATTAGGAAAGCTAAGGTGCACAGATTCTTATCCTAAAAGGACTACAAAAGAATTAAGTTTTCTTGTACAATTTAGATTCGGAATCCTAGAAGCCTAATTGGAACAGGAAAGAAAGTGTGCTTTCCTATCCCATATAGAATAGGAAACTTAATCAGATTATGGACACCTTATATCTATAATATAAGGTGCGGCAAGGCTGAAAAGACAGAGAAAACAGACAGCCGAGCGAGAGGAGAGAGATTAGTTCTAAGGTTTGCAAAATTATTGTATACGCTACTATTAATCAAAGAGGAAGTGGTTTTTCTACCCAGAGAAACCATAACTGGACATAGGCAAAAGTTATGCCGAACTAGTATAAATCTTGTGTGTTTCTCATTCTCTATTTTGCTCAGTTTAGTCTATTGCCAGATACATCAAAGAACAAGATGAGAGTCAGAATTATAACATGTGTAACTAACACACTCTCTATTTTGCTCAGTTTAGTCTATTGCCAGATACATCAAAGAACAAGATGAGAGTCAGAATTATAACATGTGTAACTGTGAAGACTGATGAGTAAAAATTTCCTAGTACTTAAATTCATCTCACCAAGGACTTCTACTCAAGATTGAATCAACCAAAAAATATACCAACAGAAGCACCAAACACATAATACATGGCTGGCCCCTTGCGGACCTACATAACTGCCACCGGCACAACAGCTTAAGAGGCAGCTACTAATTATTACCATTAAAAAGCTAAAACAATTTGGGAAAGAGGAATATCTATAATTAGTCTTGAACTTGGAGCCTAGGTTAGAATTGGTCCATGAACTAAAAAACGTTAAATTTTGATCCTTGAATTTCATAAAACATGCAAAACTAGTTCTTTTGATTGACATCATAAACAACTCCGTCTAAAATCACCATGTGACGCACATGAGCTTCACAAGGTGGAGTGGTGGAGTGGTGGAGCTGTAAGTGAGATCTCCACCGTCGAGTCCCATGTGGTAAAGAACGGGTCACAGCTCAAAATTTGCACATTATTCAGGGTGCATTTGGATTGGATTGGGTTGCCCGGTGACCGGAGAAGTGGCCCCAGGTCGGGTTCAGAGGAAGACTTGCAGGTCAAAGCTTGGGAGTCATCTCCCACCTTAAAATCCGCTCACACATCTATTCCCATGCGGTAATCAAAGAAAAAGGAACCTTTCCCATTAGACTCTGGATTCCAGATTTGAGGTTTCCGTTTCTTTTTTCTGACATTTTCCATGCCGCACTTACAAGAGGAGTGCTGGGTAATTCGTGGTTCATGTTGCACCTCCTCCAAACCCCTCTCCATACTGAGGTTGGGCACTTTCCATTTTAGATCAAGAGCCAACACCATTCTTGATACCATACCAAGAAATCAAAGACAATAGTTCAATCAGATACTCTGCCTTATTGTAATCCATTAAGAAAGATAATATAACAGCTCGTTAATTTGTTCTCTCTCTATTGTTCTCTTTTCTTCTTAAAGATAGCCCAAATACCCTATAACGAAGCTTAAGCATGTCACATGGTGATTTTAGACGGAATTGTTACCAGTGTCAATTAAAAGGACCAGTTCTGCACGTTTTATCAAATTCAAGGGCTAAAATTAACGGAGTTTAAGTTCAAGGACCAATCCTAAACTAGGCTCCAAGTTCAGTGACTAATTATATATTTTACTCTTTTGGGAAACGAAGAAAAGAAGATCATTCTGTCATACAAAATGAAACTTAGTAAAGAAGATAGAATGTTGTTCTTATATCATTTTCTATCATAAGAAATGAAAACTTACATTCAGCACCTTCAGATGATGGCTATTAAACTCTGACTCGCTATAAGGAAGTAACTGGCGCAAAAGCCAACCACCATCCCATAATGTCTCTGCAGATATATTTGAACGGCAAAAAAGACTGACCAATGCATCAAGAACCTAGGTAGCACACCCAGAAATAAAATGAGGTTACAAGTTTCAAAACAGGTAAAAGTAGACTGCAATTTCAATTGAATAATACAAGGGGAAAATGGAGATCTGTGTGTGCCACTTATTGTATAAATGCATCCACAAATATATACACTTATTGTATAAATTTAGGGATTAAAGAGAAGGAATGAAATTATGCACACAACAGCTGGCTCACATCCAAGCATCTAAACTTGTGGGAACAGTGGTTAACAAGAAAAAGTTAAAGTAACCTCTAAGTAAGAAATCATAACTTTAAACCAGAACAATTTAATATAATTTCAAAACAAGAAATCATGAGTTTAAATCTCTGCAGATACAGCCTCACAATGTCGAATTTTGTATCTTTAACTCTCTAGTGGTATAGACAGACCTTCACATGATATGAAGTGTTAGAATATATAGTAGTAGTTGGCTCAAATCCTAACAGCTTATGTTATTGGAGGCAGTGATTGAACTCTATATCTCACATGTAGACCTCTCCAACATCACTAATGCCTGTGGAATTCAAGAAAAGTTGGGAGGATCCAGCAGCAGACTCGGAAAATCTTGTGATCATTTATAATTTTGACAGTTGACTACTGTTTCCCAAAAGCGTAAGTCATTAGGATGACAACTAACTATTATTCTACCTTGTAACTATGCCTACGTGTTAATAACCTTAAAAGAATCTCCTATCAATGGTTAAAGAACACAAGACTATAATATAGCAAATTAAGTAAAATCCTTGCAAAACAAACCAAAAGAAATGGAAGTAAAACTCAAATAAAAAATCCTTGCCTGAGGTTAGTTTCCTAAAAGTTCTAAAAGATGTAAACTGCCACAAGTCACAGAGGAGTGAGTAATTATAAATGGTCTAAAAATCATCGTTGGCTTGCACTGAGGGATTTTTGGTGCTTCATCTTATTTAGTTCACCAAAGTTAACTTTAACTGGGCCTATTTTTTAACCAAAAAGATTCAACGAGGCCAACCATTTGACAGAAACTGTTCTGAAGATTCAACATTCAATTAAATTCAAATTTTTTACCCCAATTACCTGAAATCTATGTACTTGAGGGCTAGCCCTCACTTCCAGAGAAGAACACAACAGTCCAAACTGCTCCTGTAGATTATAAAAAAGATAAATGAACCAACCAATCAAGGAATTATCATGATAGGCAGCAACTCACAATGTAAACAAACAAATAACCACAAAGAAAACATTCTAGAACTGGAAATCATAGAACTTTTATAAGCTGCGAACTTCATGAATAACCATAACAATTTAAAGCTGTGTTACAAAATAATGATTAACGCGGTTGTCAATTTATTTACCCACCTTGAAATTTTGGAACCCTTTACATAAAACTAGGCAACTTAAGCTTTATAAACTATATCGTACAACTAAAACATCACTTTTTGAACTTGTAAAACCTTTGCTGATGACAGTGCACAAAATTTTACTTACAAATAAAACTTGAAACCTAAGTTCTTTAAACTGCACTGAACAATTGGAAACAATTGAACACACATTCTTGTACTTACATACAACTGAGTCACTGAAGTAATCACTAGTACTGAAACATTTTTTATTGTTGTATATAGAGAGGAAATACACGAGAAAAGGACAGACGAAGGGTGGGGGAAGAAATACATATGGTGTGTTACAGAAAATAAAAAACTGAAAAGATAAAAGTTTTGGCTTCATTCTTTCGCCTTTATTTTTCCCTCCTCCCTTCCCTCGCACCACCTTCTTCGCCTTGCTTACCCCTCCCCCACCCACCCCGCCCCACCAACCAACCACCCCCCCACAAAAAAAAAAACTGTATTTTCCCTCTTCCTAACAAAAAACTAATAACGAAAACAAAAGGGTTTCTTTTTTCCTCAAAAATAACACAAAAAATCCAAAGGTTACTAAACAAGGAAGATGTGAATCAGCCCAATTGGCAAGGGCAGTGTATCCACCACCTTACACTGTGAGTTAGGCCCAGTTGGCAAGGGCAGTGTGCCCACCACCTTGCACTGAGTTGTCTAAAACTTTCCATTTGTTCCCACGAGAAACAGGGAGAGGGAGACCATGACTACCTTAAGCTTTTGTAGACAACTGTCAAGCTCACTACCACATTCAGTACCATCTTTCGACGAGCTACTTTCTGAAGAAAAAAGTTGCTCTTCTCCTGAGACTTCACCAACCAAAGCTTGCTGCAATAATAAAACAAGCAATGCATTAAATTGCAATTCTTGCATACTAATCAATACGGTAACATTTTCATTCATATAATTTAGATGGTTAGATTTGAGTAAAAACATCAAAACCTCAAAAAGAGAATACATAGATTAAGATACCCAGAAGAATAACCAAACATTGAGGCAGGGCAGTTTTAAAAAAGTGGTGGTAAAAACTCAGGCCAATATCAAGTAATTCAGAAAGCAACACATGCAGCTAACCCAATCCATCTGGTGAATTTTATAGACACTCAATTATACAAATCATTTGGACATCCATTTCAAGCTATCATTTTTTTCCCATGGTTACAACTCTTGTGAGTTAGTAGGAACATAAATGAAAAGAATTGTAAATTGAAAAGAGGAAATTAAGTAATTACTCCTCGATAGTGACCTAATTTCGAAAAACTAGAGGAATAATGAGATCTAGGATTCTTGTTTGAATTCCTTGGTTGGAAATGGGACAGTGCTGTCGCATCTATGGACAACAAAAATAAAATCATTGCTTAATAAAGAAGGTGGCCAAATGGAGCTTAGTCGCAAAAGAAGTCTGTACATAGCCAAAGGAAAGAAAAAGAAAACGCACAATAAGCATGGCTGCACAAAATTTCCAATACCTCAAGCAAGTCATATTGTAATCTGGGGACATTAATTGGGTTCTACCTCACTCTCCTTTTTCTCTTTTGAGATTATAGCAACGAAAACCAAATCAACTGCTGAAACCAACCATTCAAAACCAAAGTGGCCAGTTTGGTTCTACATTTGTGGTTTTTGTAAAGTTTGACTTGGTGTTTCAAATTCCAAATTGAAATCTGTCTTGGTTTTCAAAAATTTCCTTATCTACATTATCAAGCTGACTTGAATGATGCTACTAATGGGTCTACCAAGTTACATACAATAATCCCTCTCCATTAGCATTCACCTAACCCCCACTAAACATCTGCTTTTCCTTAAATATGTCATCTACGTCATCAAGAGACAAAGATACCAAACATTCTAGTAACTCTCTTGGTCCTAGGAATTTTACTTATATCTTAAAGCAGAAAAGTCCCACAAAGTAACTTTACAAAGGCATACCAGCAGGAGTTTCTTATGCTGTTTGCGTTGAGGAAGAATTCCAAGAGCATCTAGCATTGATTCATCCAATTCTACAAAGTATATGTTTGGTAAGAAACAGTTCGAAGAAACATTTGTGTGAATGTGAAAGGCGTAGATTTTAGTAAGAAACGGTGACTAGAAGCAGTCGTGTTAATTTGACAGAAGTACATTTTGGTAAGAAAGAGATAAAACGTAGTTGCTATGAAATCTGTATATCAGCAATATAACCTTTTGTCTGCAGTAAAGTAGCCAGTACACTCAATGAACCAGCAACTTGTATATCATCCCCACTCATAATATAATAAATCAAAGCCTCCCTACACAGATGATTAGCATCATGATGAACAATGAACAAGACAGTACAAAGGAAACAAGTGAAAAAGTTAGCCATAAAATGCAATTCTGCTCATTACTCATAGAAGCTCAAATATGAAGCCCAAGAATGGCACTAGTAGTCTAGTAGAAGCGTATAAAAAGAATATTTCTGAAAATGATTTAGTCAGACACACAGCTCTAGGTTGGATGAACGGTCACATAAAATTCATGAGAAGATCCCAATAATCTATGAATAAGTATGCATGTAGGCTACATGGGTTTTGGCAAAAAACCGAACCGTTTCAAACCGAACCCAGCCCTACATGTAGCAGACCCAAAAGATCTAGGATTAGGCCAATTCATTGAGTGATGTTACTGAGATTGTTTTACAGAATTACATGTGCAAGAAGCCATAGATGATCTAAAGAGTCAAAGGGTTGATTTCCTCAGACAATTATCAACAAGAACAGAGCCTTGTTCTAAGTTCTAACTATAATTGAGAGTCAAGAACCAAGAGTTCTTAACCAGCCTCTATCTCTCAACAAAATTAGTAAACCAAAAGAATAATAACATTGTCACTCATTATTCTATAATTAACTGAGCAATCAAAATTCTGAAGCCAGCTGTAAGGGGCGGATGGAAATAGGGACCAAGGTGGTCCCAGGACCACCTAGAGTCCAAAAAATATACGTGTGAATGTCTTCTAAGGATTCTCCAAATGTTTTGTACGGGTCCCTTTTGTGCCCACTAAATGTTTGATATAATGTATGCTCGGCATATCTCGACAAGTTGCATCGACAACACTTGACAAATTATCTCTATACCACTCATTAGATTGCTTCAGCATAGGCACAACATGGTTTGGCTGACAACAAGAAGCCCGCAAAATGTTCGGTAAAATGCCTTAGTGAATAAACTAAAATTTTTTTGCATGCTTCGTGCACTGTTCTTATATAAAAAACATATATTTAACAATGGAACCCCCCAAGGTTCAAATCCTGGATCCGCCACTAGCTGTAATCAATGTTATTATGTTACCTCAAAGACAAATGAGAATCACAATAATCATTTTCTCTTGTAACATCCACTGGGTGAATATGGGGAGAGCTTGACTCGTTTGGCACGTCAACTCTTAATATTCCAACACCTTCCTTGGTATTACTGCCTGGCGGTCGACTTTCATGTGCAAAACCATAAAAAGACGTATGGCCATTTGGTTTAGCTCCAGACTCTGGAAAGAAAGCATCTAACGGACAGAAAAGAGCAGTAGAAATGGTATTTGCCAAATCCTTGATTTTCACTATGCGCAGGATGCAACAAACTAAGTACAAAGACGTGGCAGCACCAATTTGTATTCCCTGGATTTACAAGCCACCAAAGGTTAAATAAGAGCACGTCGCATTTTTATAATTGTAGAAGAAACAAAATGGGTATGTATCCATACTTCAACAGCTTTTATGGTAAGCGAAGGAAGAAGCAGTGGGAATATCAAAAGCTGCAAGATGTTATCTGTAATTAACCACCCAACATCTGGAATTCCTGCAGAAATAACATCACTAAAATAGTAGAGATTGTCCTCGATCTCATCAACAGCAGTAGAAATTAATGTGGTTGTGTCTGCAGACTCTGCACCTGGGTTTCTGTTTCAACATTCCAATGGAACTTTTTAGAGAAAATAATTGTATTCTGCTGAAGTAAAATCAGAATATACCCAGGATTCTTACTTTGTAGAGTCAGAAACCAATGCATTTAGATTGATGCACTGCCTTCGGAAAAATTTAACCAGGTTTGAAAAATAATCTGCATGAGGGGCACTGGTGACATATTTGTTGACACTTTCATCTCCAACTGAAAAATCACATCAAACTTTCATGTATCAAAATAAGTTGAAATCAACAAATTTTAGATCTGAGAGAGGGAGAGAGAGGGCAGGGGGGGAATGAAGCTTACTAAGCTTGAGATGGAATAACTGAAACTCACCATGATAAACATTAAGCGTCAAAGCCCGTATGGCGGTGCGGACCATGCTCTCCTCATGAGAGGCGAAATGTATTGCCTCATCATAGAGTGGAAATGAAACCACTTCATCCTAGATGCACAAAAAGAGATGCATGCAAGGCTATCATTCATGAAATTAGAAAATAAAGAGATTAACTAATGGATGTATACTTTACGTGCAAACTTTGTAAGTCATGGGCCATGGCCAACAAGCAAGCAATATGAAAATTTGAGCATGAAGGGTAAATAACCTTCAATTCCTCATACTGCATCTCCCTTGTACATGAATGTATTTTTTTTGTAAAACTTGAGGCTACTCGAAAGGATCTATCCAATTTTAATGCATAGTTTTTCATCATGTGCAATGAAGTTCACTACCTACAGTTACTTGTAACGTCAGACAATGACAACCTTTATATGGTTGACAGGCAAGTCATTAGGTATATTGGGTAATAATGAATTAGGAATCGTGCATTCAAGTCATTAGGTACTTCGTAATAATGAATAACAAAGTCCTGCTTCATATAAATAAATAAACAATTAAAATAAAGTAAATTTCATTTGAAAGACGAGTTAGTGCTAAAAACACAATAAAAAGAAAAAATCATCACTTACATTTTGAGTTTTTACAAGCAGAGAAATTGTATTCCTGTCTAGCTTCCCACTTATTGCTCTTCACGGACCATACAGTGGAATCAAACAACATAACCAACCAAACATGTCATAAAAGGTATTGTTTGAAGATCAGTTGTAAGGATAGTGGTACACAGTAAGTTATTATATAAGGACAACAAAGAGACCAAAAACTAACCTTAAGAAGGATATATAGTATGACAGTAGCTCTTCATTTTGGAAATCAAATGAATACGTTATCAAGTAGTTCATATGTTCATTACTGAACATGTAGTCTGCAAAGAAAGTTGATTGGTCAAGCCACCAAATCTATCAGCATGCCATAACCAACTGGAGCAACTAAAGAAACTGAAAATTATCTGGTTCCTTCTTCAAAAGCAACTTACATATAGCGTGTTCATTTTTTAGGTTCTGGATCATAATGCTGATTGTCTGTAGCAACTGAAGTGACACAGTCACAGTTCTGCTAACCTTCAATATACGTACAAACTCTCCCATGACTTGCTTCTCCATGAAAAATCTACAAAATTGACAGAACATTATGAAACGTTAACAGTATGATATGTACATCCAGCAACACTAAGCATTGAGAAGTCTTACTCAAAAAAGGCAGAGTCATGCTGGTCTCCATACGTTATTAACTCTGCAATGGATCTCAGCGCCTCAACAACGAAATCCTTGAAACAGACTAGATGTTGGTACATTGAGGAAAACAATTCAAAAAACGAGAATTCTGAAAGAGGAAGAAAATGGCCTCCAGTTACCTTGTTTACTTCATTCACAGTTTGAAGTTTTATAAGCTGATCAGTTAAATACCTGCTTCATCAACGAAATATATGTAAAAAAACATATACCACAAAAATATCACATAACATTAGTTTAAATCAAGGCCCAAAACACCAATAGTTCTCCAATGACTAATGGTTCTGAATGACACAGAAATAAACTATGCATCAACAGAGGATCAAGATTGGAAACACATCAAAGGGAAAAAATAAAAACAAGCATCTATTTGATGAAAGACTAAAGAAATAAGATCTTAGGATATTAGGAACCAAAACCATACAAAGGGATTCTTATAGATTATGAAACAGAGTCTTTGATAATACAACTAAAGGTTAATAAGTATAAAACAAATACTTAGTTATGGCCCTTATGGGCATAATCCTACTAAATCGTATTCAAATTTTTCAAGGGCAGGCATAACTGTAGCTTGTTTCAAACCTATAACTATACCAAATGAATTCTTAAATGAGATCTTTGGTTCTCGGCAAAATAGATCAAACATGGAACATTGAGATACTCATTTAAGAGTACACTGATGGCTCCAGTTACTGCATAAGAAAAGTTATTACTATAAGGCAACGTCATGTATTGCAAAACCTAAGGAGGTCTCGTCTTTAGTATTCGTGTAAACATCTGAAACTATACTTAGTGTGTGTGTACATAGAGAGAGCCTGCACCCCTCCTCATCATCGAGACGCTATGCCATTGACCAAAAATCATCGTACAGTTAGAAGAAGTAAAACTTCAAAATGAGAAGATTAAATCTTTACTAAGTTCCAACTTTTTATGCATTTGATTTCAAGGTCTCATAAGTTAATTGTAGGCCACTCATAAATCGTCATGAACCCCTTCCAAATCAAGATTCACCTCACCAGGCTAGTCGTGGAGCAAGCCGTATTCTTCATTGTGGCTTTTTAGAACTTACGAAATGTAGAATATTATACGACTTGGAATTTAACTAGCTTGCCACATTATCTTTACAACTCCAGTAGAGGACCCAGAGGCATAAAAATTCCTGCTGTTCCAAAATTTAACTTTGTTTTCCAAGAACATTCAGGCAAGTGTAGTATCCCCGTCATCTACACAATATGATCTCCAACCTTGACTGAAACCCCCCATATCAAGGTATGTTTTTCTATCCCTCAATTCCAAAGTGTGTGTGAAGATAACACTCCTTTCACTAATGTAGAGCTGGAAACAGATCGTCGTTCTATTTGGTATCTAAGTTTCCCTCAACCAAGAACATCACCGCTTAAAAATCTACTCACTGAACTATAAACCAAAACGATTTTACACTGGTAATATAAGGTTCTATCCACACAAATTCTAAACTAAGAATTTTCTATTTCCCTATTTTCCCTCCATTTTTCTCAGAAACCAAACAGAACAGTAAACAAAACAAAACAAAAGGAATCGACTTTGCACCATATTAACTCTAATAATCCAAATTATAATCTAAAATTCAAAATTCTCAGTCACAATACAAGCAAATTAATCAAAACAAACACGCAGCAGACCCGTAATTACCCTAATTAACCATTAACACCAACTAAACTGCCCAAATAACAAATAAATTTTTTCAAATTAGCCATAAACCGAGCTCGAATGAATAAAAAACCTGAGCTTGTCTAAGGAGAGGCGATCCCTGGACTTCCAAAACGAAAACCACATGATTTGAATTCTTCTTCGCTTTTCCCTTCGGAATTGATCAGATTAGAGCTCCCTCACTGATGGAATTCATGGCGGTAGGGATTTCGGAGATCGAAGACAAAAGGAAGGGTTTTATAGAGCATTGAGTTGAGCAAAGCAGCTTCGGAAAAGGAGGGAGGGAGGGAGAGAGACAGAGAAGGAGAAGGAAAGAAACAGAAATTTTGCCAGAAAAGCAAGCAGGCCACCTTGCATGCCTGCGGAGCTGGCGGCAATACTGGGTCGCCGGGTTATGGGCCGGGTCTAAAATTTTTCAGGCCCTTCCCATTGGTTCATTTGCTCGGTTCTTTCCAGGCAGGCCTTGTTCTGCCGGGTTGTAATCTTTATTTTGGGCTGGGACTTGGGGATTTTGTGATTTGTATTCTTCTACATTCACGTACTTTTAGATTTTCAAATTTTTTATCTAACATTTTGTAATATTTATCATACGTTGTCTGTATACAAGGTTCTAAAAAATGTTAGGCGTTAGTCGGTCGATGAGTAGGGGCCTAACGCCTAGGCGACTGCTTAGACTAATTTTTAGAACACTGCCTGCATGAGAGACTTTCAAGGGTAAAAAAGTCATTTTGTTCCTTGCTAACACACACTCTCAGTAATTATTAGTGAGGCACACAATGACTTGTTCATCACTAACATGAAAGATTTATTATATAGTTAAAATTAATTATTAGTGAGGGATTGTTGACCCTAAAAATTACAAGACTTACGTGGCACATAGGTCGAGCAACTACTAAGCTAACTACGTGTTTGTGAATGCGGGTGTGCCAACTCGCGACCGAGCTCGGTCGGGCAAGTAGAATAGATATGGTGGTATGGTGTCAAACACGGTACTGACTTTTGCACCGAGCAACTACGACCAAGAAAGTAACATTGTCGGCCTAGGTTTCTAAAACTGAAGACAAGGTTATTCAATTCACTACTAAGTTCAGGATCTTCTACACCAGGTTTCGGCAGCTTCGACTATATTTGTGAAAATGTAAGTGTGTCGAATCATTATCAAGCTGTATGGACGATACTCAAAGGAGGTGAATGTCTTTACTATGAATTTTGTTCAACCATTTGAATGTCGACTCTGAAGTGCACATGGTAATAACTTTTTGTAGAACACAGTGCTTCGTTGGAAAGCTAATAAAGTGACCTTATTCGACAAAATGAATCGAAGACTCATTGTTGGTTGAGTGTTGTATAAATAATTGAACAAAACAGAAGCAGTGATGTTAATCTAAACTGAAAATGCTCCATGATCACCTGATTCTACAGCTCCAATGATGTTAATTAAAGTTGAACGTGTCAATTGTCAACACAGTACTGTTAATCCAAACTGAATGTGTATTGACAAAAGGTTAGGATAATTAGTATTTTTTTTTCAAGTGTGAGAAGGTTTCGAGTATAGCGAGGTTTCATTTAGAGTGCTTAAGTTTATGTGTTAAGATGAAGAGGTTTTTCACGTTACATAGCCACTTCTATTTATCAGGGTGGATATTGTGACGATCGAGCTTGTCGAGGTTAAGTGTTAATAGGACTGTGCCTCATCAGCACCCACATGGATATCGTTGACATTATCTCTTCAGCCTCTCTTTAACTGAAACTCAATCTCTATCTGGTCTCGGCTTCTTTGACTTGAACTAGGATTTTGAACCTAGTCCCTTTATGCACGTAATTCATCTTTATCTAAACAGTTGTAGGTTTTGATTCCTTGGATAATTTGAATCTTATCAAAACTCATCAATCCTTAACAATTTCAATTCAATTAGGACTCGATATAGCCACGTCTAAGTCTGATCCCTTAGTAATCCTAATTTCACTAAGACTCGGTCAAATCATGCCTTTCTGGGCAGAGAAAACCATCTAGCCCAAGTGATCACCATTGGGTCAAGAGTCACAGTCTTCCTGCTTGACTCATCTTTTCATGGCCCAAATCCAATATTTCAGGCCTAAGCATTACCCCTTCTCTTCTGAAATCCTTGGCCATAGACACCCAGCCATATGGTTTTGTCGAAGCAAATATTATTGAACTGTCTTCCTAGCTTGCGATAAATGCCTCAATTCTAGTACGCATGCCAACTTACCTTGATTGACAAAAACTTATTACTTGTATTGTCCATCGAGTTCAAACGGCGAGTGTCCAAATTCGGTTGTTCATGCACCATATTTTCCTAGACAACTTAGACATCGAAAAGTCACATCTTGATTAACTCACTTCAAAAATCAAATCGTGAACCTTTATATCAAGTTCGATAGTGTGAAAATCGGGCCAAAACACCTCAATTTTCAAAAAGCTCAGTGATTGATAAGCATGCCCCGAGATTACCTTGGTTTTGAAACTTTAAAACCCTAAAGCTTCTCCGCATACTCGCCTATAAAACCCAAAAATTTCCTCTTCCTTCTTCATGCTTTCAAAATCCCGAAAACGAAATAAAGAACGTACCTGGGGTTTCTCCCCGCGCCGCGAGGGGCGGGGGGGAAGGTGGGGGAGGGGTACTTACACTAGCTTTAATACTCTTTATCTTAGGCTTTTGTCTACAATTTTGAATTTCCAAGATTCTCTAACCTTCTTCATCTGCAAACTTCCATGCCTTTTCAGATGGTAAACACTCAATAACTCCATCAACCACCTTACCACAAAGATTTGCAAATATCCTGATGCATCAAAAGCCACATCTCAGGTCTTTGGTCCTTTAATTAAGAACATTGTGCCAGAGTCAATCATACTATGCATGCCTCATTCAGATCTACATTAGATAGATAATGCCATAGAACGTACTTGGCTTAATATGTTGGTCTAGATAGAAGTAGTCGTACTTGGGGTCATAGTTTAGAGTCATCGCTACGATGATTTTCGGATTGCCCCTTGGGTTATTCCCCTGAATGGTGTAAAGCTCATGCTTGAATGTTATAACTCATAATCTTATGTTGTATAATCTTTTCAGAAGTCAGATGGTATATTGGAACTTCCAGATCGGGGACCAAGTACCTATGTCAGTAGTTCGCCTATAGCAACCGCGCTTAATATGGCTTAAGCCTCAAAAGTTGTTAATTATAACACCAGGAATAGGCTACATAATACTCCTCTAACACTATCACTATGAATTTTTAGACTTGCTATTATGTGAAGTTTCAAAGCTATATGTTATTTAGGATATTGAGGATCCCCTTTACCCAAAAAAACAAAAGAAAAAAAAAAGGAAAAAAAAAAACGAATCAAACACACAAAACTTGCAAAATAATCAAATTTAAATTCTTATTAATAAAATAATGAGGGTTTGATGGAGGTGTGATTGAACCCAGATTGGACTGCTTATATATCTCCGGAAAAGAGAATCAAATCATTGGTGTAGTTCTAGTAAAATACGATACAACACATGTTTACATAGGTGATCATCTTTGACGAATAGTCTACTGTGAGGCATTAAGGAGATGAGTTCTCTATTGACTTATGTATGCATAGATGATAGAGCTATAATTAATTGAGGTTGAACCCAAATTGGACTGCCCACATATCTTCTTATATAATCGAAAAGTCAAACCACGTGTACTTCGCTAAATGGTCCTTAATGATGTCGATGATGCTTGAGAATGTTCCACCTTAGTGTGATCAGAGCAGACTTCCTAGGTGTGGGGCTGCCGAATTCTTGTCATCAGGCATTTCTTGTCCTCCTTGGACACAATTGATGCTGATGGTAGGCTTTTTTGCCACGCTCTCATCTTTATTATTGTTAGTGAGTTCATGCCAATCAGACTTGCCTTGGTCCTTCTTCTCGGTGGTTTCCTCTTTCTTGGTTTTGCTCTTGACGAATTCTCAGCAATGCCCCAGATCAAGCAATTCTTCAATGTGATCCTTCGATATACAGTAGCTTCGGGAAGTGTGATCAATGAATTAGTGGAAGAATCAGTATTTATTTGGCATCTTGTTAGCCATATAGTCAGGAAGAAGCTTTGGGCTTTTAAGGTAAGACTTGTCCTTGATGCTGAATAAGATGTTATTAATGCTAGTATTCAGGGTTGTATACTATATTGGCTTAAACAAAGCTTGCATATCCTTAGAGCATTTCCCGTCATTATGATGAGGGATGGAGGCAGGGTATCGCTGTTGTCTAGTCTTTGATTAAATCTTCTGCCACTATTATGGTCAAAGGTCTTCTTTCAAGTCATCATTCCAATGAGCAAGGTCATCCGCAACATCAAAACACTTCACAGATGGCATAGTCATCTTTTCCTTGTTAAGCTTCTAGGAAAGATATAAGTGGGCATAGAGTCCCTTATTGAAAGCCATGATGGCAAGTCTGTCATATAGCTTCTCAACTTCATCCAATTATGCACAAATCTATTTCAAGTGGGCTTTGAGGCTTTCGTCCTTAGAACTGTTTCAAGTAGGCTCTGAGGCTTTCATCCTTTGTTTGGGCAGTCATGCTAAACTTGGCCTCATGATGTTTGCAACCATCACGATACACCGAACAGGTGTTTGTGAAGATGTTAGCTAGGCTTTCAAAGTAGACGATGAAGTGGCCTAACAACTCTAAGAACTATTTATGATGGGTCCCTCCAAAGTGGATGAGAACATCTTGCATATTAAGGTCTTGTTGTTACTATATAGGCCTATTACGTTCCGGTAGTTCATAATGTTGTAATCCAGTTCAGAGTCGTCACAAAAGTACTTGAACCTAGGTTGAGAGGATTTCTCTAGTGGAGATGTGGACTCAATTTGGAAGAAAAAAAAACTTCTGACTTCAATAACAATCTTGTTAGGGATGCAAGGCTGAATATCTCTCAACGCATCCCTGAGGTCTTCCTGATTCAGTGGTCAGCGTCGTTCTTGTTCTTTTGAGGACTTTGTATCATCAAAGTTCAGATGACAAAGCTCCATGCTAAGCATTCATTTAGTGTCCAAATGAGCAGTCATGTTGGACTCGGATCCCACCTGCAGGGATATGATTAATGATTTAGCCATCATGCGAGGCGTTCGTGTTCAGATCAACAATTTCTGTTAGGGTTGGAACGAAGATTGGCTTGATCAGTTGTCCTTTCAGAGTTATGGTACTTAAATTCCCATAATTGGATATAGGAATTTAGGTTTGCAAGGTAATCTTGCTTGAATTCTCCAAGGCCTTCATTCGCCTCTTGGTGTCCACCAAGCTCACATGGTTCTACGCTCGAAAAGCTATAAAAGTCTTCCATAACTCTCCAACTGATGTGTTGATCTCCTGTAAGGTCTTTCATGTCTAATCCATGGTAAGCGGCATTCCCGTAGTTAAAGCATCGTTGTTTCCAAAAATGGCTATGATGTCAAAAATGGGATTACTCACTCCAGGTAGTAAAGACATCGAGAAGTGGATTGTTCATGCTTGGGTGACAGAAGCATCGAGAAGTGGGTTGTTTCCCCCCACAGTGTTAATTTTAACGTTAATTGAGCTTTCTTCTATAGACATACATGTGGTCGAGTGATTTGGTCAGGAAGAAAAAAAGTTCACTCTCAATGAAAGCACCAACAGTTGGAACCAAATTCAAGCACCGCCGCTAGGGTTAGAGATGAAAAAACTTGAGTACCATTAAAACAGTAAACAAATTGTAGGCAACCTTAGGACCGGTGGAGTGATACCTAAAAACTCTAAGATGGTTAAGTTAGTAAGCAATATAGACTCAAGTAATAGGCCAGAGAATAGAGTATGCGATAATTACGTTACAAGAGATGAACCCCAAAATGGTGTATTTATACCAGTTGAGAAAGAGTCTTTTTAAGATATCAAATCTATATTAAACTATGAGAATCCCAGAGGATATCTAGGAGTAAATATCACATCCTCTTAGAAGTGTGATTACTTACGGTGCACGTCAAATCTATAACGTACCTGACTTGGGGTCGGTGAAAAAAAATTTACCCCAAGCCTAGTGTGCGAGTAAAAAAATAAAAAAGAAAAACAAATTTCTCTAGTCTTTTTTACAGGAAATAAAATAAAACCCTTAAAGTCCCTTGTCTAACTCAGATCATCTAGCCCTTGTCTTGCCAAATAACTCATCTGTAAAATGAAAGGATAACAGGTGAGAAACAACCACCGTCACCCAGTGAGTAGGATATGTAATATATCGGTCATGTAATATATTCGTCAAGTGCATTTTACACTCTAGAAAATAGAGTACTTATATAAAAGCATTTATCACATAATTCCAAATCACATTATCCCTTTATGTGTTCATTATATCCTTCATCAAGTGTAACTCATCATGTGATCTCTAATGACCTTTTTGCTATATAGTTTATTTATCCCTCGGAATAATGCAACACTAAAGTCTCATGCTCCATGAACATTTCCAAATTGTTGGAAATGTGCTCTAAAACCAATCATATGATGATACTTTACGAACATTTCACATGTTAAACTAATCTAGTTTAATATATAGGGCAAAGATTATTGTTTTAAGCCATCTCATATAAATGTTACATGCTTAAATGATAAATCTAAGGAATATGTAATTGGAAGAATGTGATCTAAATAAGTTAGATTCATGAGACCATTCTCTTTCATATGCATATCTTAAACGTTCCTGATTATAAGATTGCCAATTAGGCATTGACAGTCCATTAAGATCAGTACGTGCTATGTCTTCTCTTAGGGAGAGTGACTGGTCTCAAATCATTGGTGTGACTGACACCAAGACAAGTATGTAGGTGCTCAATAGCGAATGAGTCCACTGAACACGATCAATAAGGAGTTCTTATACTTATGTCACATGAGAACTCATGGTTAGGATAATGCAAAGTAGTCTTTTGACCTGAGGCATCATAGTTGTCTTGTGCTTAGGTCCTTGATCTTTGACTATGTCAAAGTCACTCCATTAGAGGGTGTCCACGGCACAGTTGGGGTTAAGCCATTTAGCCATGGAGGCAAGTGAATGCGCAACAAGAGATCTCTAACCTTCAAACCATTTGAGGGTGAATACTCTATAATATGATTAAGAATATCTGGCCAGAGTATGAATGAGATTTAGGAAGTCATTCCAAATCACATTCAAGGTAATCATATAAGTAAGATAATCAAATTGGATAATAGACATCAATAAACTATCAAACCAAACAATGTGGTCAAGAGTATTGTATTAGAGAAAGAACGTATTGCATTGTAATCCCAAACTGAATAGGTTCTCCAACCTTTTCTGATTAGCTTGGGTAGCCATGATATACTACTAGGTGTCACTTATGGTTTGTGGAAGCCTTACAAGTATATAATCGCTAAAAGGAGAATTGAAAGTAAGTTTCAATTCACAATTGATTTGAAGAGTTCTAATCGCCCACTGCCTTGCTAAAAGGAACCTAATGGATCACATACTGTGTAAGGTAAGGATTAAAGGATATAACGGAGATGAGTAAGGACAATTAAATGGTTTAATTGTATATGGCAAAGATTAATTAATATGTTAATTAATCAAATGAATAAGTTCGTTTTAAACCTTGAGTTAGTGTTAGGCCTTAAAGCCCAAATGGGCTTCAAATCATCAAGCCCATTAGCTTAAATTGTATGACAACTTGGAAACCAAAATTCAAGAAGCCTAAAATAGCCCAAATGCTTGGGAAAACCGGCTATAAAGAGAGGAATGGCCTTTTGGTCCAATATGCACACAAAAGTTGAAAACATAGAATGGCCATCTTTGCTCCATCCTCATTAGGGTTTTCCAAGGATGAAAAGTGAGAACAACTCTCTCTCTCTTTTCTCTTTAGGACAGCTGGCCACCATGGGAGAGTTGACTAGCATCTAACTCTTCCATGGTCACTCATCTTTTTCCTCAACCATCCTTGGTGTCGAAACTTAGAGGTCTCCAACTTTGGGGACTTTTGGAGAAACCAATTCTTCCATCCATATCCAAGAAGGCATGAACCAAAAAGCAAAGTTCCTCCATCCACTTCCTTGGAGCCAAGGAGCAAGGTGACAAAGGAAGAAGGCCCTCACATGGGTGATTAACCTTTGAGCAAGGAGGTGCTTCAAAGGTATAAAGAAATTTCATGGGTTAAGCTTTGTTTTTGAGTGCATACAAGCATGATTCCGCCTTTAATTGTTAATTGCATGCATAGATGTTGCTCAAATGAACTAGTTTTCACAAATATTTCCTTCACAAATATCCACTTATCACCATATATAATAACTCCGAAAACTTTTCAACAAATCCAACATCCTTGATTTGAAATAGATAAATATTTGAAAATAGATTAAAATCCCATGATAACTCATGGTTTTTAGTTATCAGAAAGTAAGAATGTTTTGAAAACATTATATAAACCACTCACCTCAATCGATAGCTAATACAATGGTAAGACAAGCTTGCTAACAATCTCAACACATCAAACCCAAAATCCTTCTTATTCTTCTTTCTTTCTCCCTTTTTTTAATCCTTTTTCTACATGACCAATGCATCTTTTGCATGCCATCTCAATTTGTAATGAATACAATACATCAGCTACTATTTAGAAAGGAAGAACAACAGCTAGCACCTTTCCGCTAATTAGAGCATTTGGGTGGCAAGAATATCTATAGTCTGAATTAGGATACATGTTTGCTTGGTGTCAAAAACTGATGCCATGACTCACGTATATAACCTTCTTGCATGTAACCTTATTGACAACGCCAATCTTATCACCAAACCCAAGCTAAAATATATAGCACTAGTAGAAAAAACAGCTTGCGCGACGAAGAGATTTTCCTCGCTCAAGAGGCACCTGCACAACGAAATATATACTTCGTAGTGCAAAATAGAAAAGATAGGAGAAAGAAAAAAATATTGCACGACAAAATTATTCGTCGCACAAGAACACTTAGCGCGACGAATAATTGTTGGCGTCGTGTAAAGTCAGCAAGAAAACGCAGGGAAATTTTGTTTGGTGCGAAAAGGTGGCATTTGCACGACCAATTGTTCGTTGCGCAAGTTCCTGTCAGTTTTGACCATTTATTGCAGGTGAATCAGAGGAATTAATACGGCATTTAATATTGGTGTTTGCGTGACAAAGGCTTCGTCGCGCAAAGGTCCTAATCTGTCTATAAATATACGCTTCTGTTGTCTTGATTCTTCACAATTCTATTTTTCTTATTCTTCAAAATTTTGTTTGTGCTGGGATGGCGGATAAAAACAAGGATGAGAATGTACGCGACGCCAACCCGCATAATTTAAAGGAACTTTTTGAGTTTGCACATGCGATCACTGTAACCATGGGGAATAATTGTCCCGCTGCTAAGTGGCGTTCTTAGGAACATGTGCCAGGGAATGTGAAGAAAGCTGTGATGGATGAACTATTAGTAAGTATATTGTTGATAGATTAATAATTAAGTTTGTGAAATTTTTAGTTATATGTTGGAATTAATTATTTGCATATTTGTGCAACAGTGTAAGTACACTCTTGATGATGGTACGAACAAGCAGTTGATGAAGTTGATGGATAATGCGTTGGATGGAGGTTACAATTGATGGCGTTATGAAGTCTTGTAGAAGACCATCCAAATAGTAGTTTTAAATTTATGTTTTATATGACAATATTTAAATTTAAGGTTTTTTTTTATAAGTTATGTATTTGGACTTAATTAGTTTTCAATTCCTGTTGGGTTTTTTTTATTGAAACCTAATGTAAGCACCTTATCCTCTGTTTATATGTGTTTTCAATCTTCAATAAATATCGTACTTATGCTGAAAATAATTGTATGGATTAAGGCATTAATTATATATAGAATAATTATTTAAGGTATTAATTATTTATAGAATAATATTTCAGGTATTAATTATTTATAGAATAAATCTTTAAAGTATTAATTATTTTTAGAATAAATATTGAAGGTACTAAATATTTTCTGAATATTTGTTTGTAATTATAAAGTTTACATAAACATAGATATCTATGTTTATGTAAATTTTATAATTAAAATTATTTTATTCGTTGCACAATATATTGAGCGACGGAACCTTCATCACGTAAGACATCTTTATGCGACGAACCTGTTTGTTTGTCGTGCAAGGCATAGTCAAACCTTGCTATTTATTGCGCATTTTGCACGAAGAATTTGTTGTCGCACAAAGTTGTCCTAGCGTTATATAAACACAGTTTTAGAGCCCTAGTTTTCAAAAAAATTTTGTTTCAAAGAGAATGGCCAATTCTGGAGAAGGTTCTGGCAAAAAGAAACTTGTAGTGCGATTAGAGAGGTATCAACGGAAGCAAGTGTCGTACTTTGAAGACAAAAATATGGCTGAGACATACGCCGAATTTAAGTATGACATTGGGAATTTGGTGCGGAGGGATTGTTATGTCGAGTTTGAGTCTTGGAAAAAGGTCCCTGAAGAATTAAAGAAGTCCCTGCTGGGAGAGTTATTAGTAAGTTTGTGCTAAATAATGAACAATTATTTTTTTTTAAATGTAATATTTTTTAAATTACTAATTTATTCTTATTGGCATTAATGTAGGTTCATTGGGATGTTGATGAAACATATGAGAAGCAACAGATTTATGTGGATGGGCTTTTCAAGCAAAGTTTCTAGCAATGGAAGTTTGATGTTGCGGGCGAGGGAGGATTAAAGTTGATGAGGGTTGTTTTTTTTCTTTTTTTTTTTAAATAAGATTTTGTGGACTTTATATTTAATTTAATGAATAAATATATGTTATGTGGATGAGTATTAATATTTGTATTAATTATAATTTCTATTTGGGTTAATATTTTTATTAATTATAATTGCTATTTGGGATAGTAAATTAGTTTTGTTAATTAATTTAATGTTTAATAGGTTTGAGTTTTTGATTTATAATAAAATAAAAATTTACAATACATATAAATAAAAAAGAAAAACATAAAAATAATAAAAAAATATGCATTGCGCGACGTTACAATCTTTCGTTGCGCAATGTGTTGAAAAGAATAAATTGTAAAGTAAAGAAAATAAAATTAAAAAAAAAATGGTAAAATTGCATGACGAAGGTTTCTTTTTTCGTTGCGCAAATCACAAAGATCATCTTAGTCGCTCAATGTGTGTTTGCGCGACGAACACCTTGTTCGTCGTGCAAAATCGTAGTCCTTTTTAATCTGGATTCAGCCATGTGCAGAGACAAACTGCAAAAAAAATTGCAGATTGTGCCTCTACACTCATCCCTTCGATTTTGCTCAATCCATCATTTCCATTTTCTCTCAATTTCATCATCTAATACTCTCTCCATCTTCTTCTCTAGGTTGATCAAGTTATCTCAGTGTGTCTGGTAAGCGTTTTTTTGTCGTTAGGGTAAAAGTATTAATGTAAATTCATACTAATGTCATTAATTTCATTGTCTATAGAGATATTGTGTGTGATTAGCAATTGGTGGAGAACGATTGAGAAAGTATTTTCTTCATTTTGTATTGGACATATAAAATTAATTAAATTATGTTGAACTTAGTTTGGTATGTTTATATTGTGTTGTGAAATTATATTTATATTATGTTGTTAAATTTGCATGTGACATACAAATATGCGTTGTAATGTACGAAGTTAATTGAAATTAACTTCGTACTTGTTTTTTATTTTTAGTAAAACTTAGTTTCCCGTTCGAGGATTAGTTGGATTTCGTACATGGATGCTAAAGTATGACTGTGGTCCAATTATTTCTTGAATTGTCCCATTATTTGGACGGTTTGGGAATGCACAGTTATGACGCGTAGTTTATGGTTAAACGATTAGGTTTCGGTAGTGGAGATTTCGGTGTCATCTTTGTACCTTCTTTAGGTCGTACAACTGAAGAACTGTATCAAGATGCTGTCGAAATTCATCCACGTTGAAATCTAATCTAATGTAGCCGAATGGGATAGGGCCCTTACAGGAGGCATAAGGTGACATTATCATTTTGAATGAAGTTGTTGTTATTGTCGTTTTATTATTGTGGTTCTAGGAATTATGGATAGGATGTGGATACAAAACCCCGAATAGATGCGTGGACGAATACTTGGATGGAATCGAGGATTTTATTGACTTTGCATGTACACATAACCCGCATGCAACTAGAATCCAGTGTCTTTGTAGAAGGTGTAACAACACGTTAAAGGAGACAATTGAAAATGTTCAATTTCATTTAGTAAGGAATGGAATGATAGAGACATATAATACTTGGAACCATCATAATGAACAATTAGACAATGCTTCATCTTCAAACACCATAAGAGTGGACAGTGTTAAACCTATTGTGGATCCGAATGAACAAGTCATGGATATTATAAATGATGCTTTTCCATTTGCATCGGCAAACACCAATCAGGAAGGAGAAGATGGCGTGCCTACACCAATGGACAGTGCAGAGTTTGACTAATATGAAGAACTATTAAAAAAATGCCAACCAAGTGTTATACTCAGGATGCGAGAGCTTTTCCGTTCTCATGGCCATTGTGGAACTAATGCACGGAAAAATAAAGTATTGTATGCCGAACCAGTGTTTCGATTACTTTTTGGGGGTTTTTAAGAGAATGCTTCCGAAGGACAATTGTTTGTCGAAAGACCATAGACATACGCAAAAGGTGTTGAATGGTCTTGGATTGGGTTATGAAAAAATTCTCGCTTGCAAAAAAAATTATATTTTATTCTACAAAGAGAATAAAGCATTGGATAAATGCTTTATATGCAATGAGTCGAGGTTCTAAATGAAACACTCCGAGATATAAATCTTATCCAAGAATCATTTCAGATAGAATGAGTATCTTCAATCGAAATACCAATTCAGTCAATCACAATTGACCTCGGTGATCTTCCATGATACAATGGTCCAGTGCGCACAAACGACGATGGTGACATACCTATCGATGATGAGGAATGGGACACTAAAAATGATGATAGCAACAAAAGTGAAAGTTATTATAGTTTGGATGAAGATTAAGGCAATTTATTTGTAACTTTTTTTGTAAAACACATGAAATGGTTAATGCATTATATAGAGTGATGAAAAAAAATGGTATGAATGATTCCCATTTTATATGTGAATTACTTTGCAAATAAATTTTTTTTATTTTATAATAAATTGTAAACAAAATAAAATAAAATAAAATAAAAAAACCAATTTAAAACATAACTGTGCTATGCATAAAAAAATTTGGTCGCGCAAGCGTTTTAATTTTACGCGGGATTATTGAATTTTCAGACACTTGCACGATGAATACATATGTTTCGTTGTGCAAAGTATATTTGTGCGATGAAATATATGTATTCGTCGCACAAGTGTCTGAAAATTCAAATAAGGCACTTTTTTTCGGTGGAAATTGTAAAAAACTTGTGCGACGATTGTTTAGCCTTGTGAGACAAAGCCTTAGTCGTGCAACATTCTTTATTATTAACCCCGTGCATCTCGTTCCTCCCTCACTTCCCTCTTCTTCCATTTTTCCCCGTGCGATACCCTCTTATTCCTCCCTCTCTATCTCCATCTGTCTCTCCTTCACTCACCTCGTCTCTCCATCCCTTTCTCAGGCCGTCACTGCTTCTTCTCCAAGAGGTAATTTCCTCTTCAGTTTTGAGTTTCAATTTTGTTTACTGACTAGGGGTTAGAATTAGGGTTTTTATTTTTTCAAAGTGGGAGCGGTGGGGTTAGATTTAGGGTTCGTAAATTGGAGGTTACATTTAGGTTCTTAAATTAGAGTTTTTAGGGTTCTTAATTGGGGTTAGATTTAGGTCTTAAATCAGGGGAACGATTTTGGGCAGTGAGGTTAGATTAGGCTTTCTTAAATTAGGGGTTAGATTTAGGGTGCTTCACTGGGGGTTAGATTAGGGTTCTTAAATTAGGGTTTTTTTTTTTTTTTTTTTTTTTTTTAATTTCAAGGACAGGGTTCGAATTAGGGGTTTTTTAATTTAAGTACAAGGTTCTTAAATTAAGGATTTGTTAATGTTTTCCTGTGTTCTATCATCCACAACATTGCACTTACACTTTTCAATATGCAACAATCCTTTTATTTATTTATCTTTATATCGTATAATTCACCTTTTTAATTCTCTTTTATTACGATTAGATGAAACATATTTATGTTTGTGGTTTTCATGTTGGAATTTAAGATATTGTAGGATGTGTTCTCTATTGTAGGTTTGAAAGAAAAAATTGAATTACACTATACATTTGTGGAATAAGTTTATAGAGATTTGCATTGTTGACTGCCCCGATTTCTTGATATATAATGGGGTACTAGCCTTTGTTGTTGCCTTATTAATATGATAGACTCGGTTGTGTTGCTTATTGAAGTCGGCCTCCCAATTTTGAAGTTACATTTTTAGAATGTCATGAATGGATTCTCTCCTAGGTCTGGCTATACTTAATTCACCAAGAAGGACAAAAAAAGGGAAATTTATATGTAAAATATCTTTTCAACCAGATAGGGCAATGTCATGGTGATTAGGTATAACAGACCAATAGCACATTAAATCAAGTGAAATCTATTTGTTAACTCCATTATTATTATTATTCAAAGATATGGGAACCCACATGATATAAGTAAATCTAGATTTTACTAGTAAATAATGATATGCTCTCTCTCACATTATTAGTTTGTTGCGAGGTTTTTATTTAAACATAAGGTAGTAAGGCTATCCAAGGCACCTCACATTTTTTTTGGTTTTGGGTAGTAAACTTGTAAGGTTATCCTTTATGCTAGTTTCTTCTTACAAGTTATATTTGCTAGGCCTATATCCTATATGAATTGATTAGTTTGTGTATAGTATATCAGTTTTAAATTTTGTTTCTGCCAAACTTGAATTGGGTTTAGAATTAGAGTTTTAAATTTCGTTTTAAATTTAAGTTCAAAGTATTAGCATCTGTACGGTAAGTTAAATCTTTGTGTACGAAGCAAATTGATTTCCAATTTTGTAGATGACACGTCTCATTAGAACCCAAAGGGCGATGGCTTCTACACCTAATCCGACAGCTACACCTAGTCCAACGACTACACCTACTACTACCGCCACTGTTTGGTAGAGATAGACCATAGGCTGGTTCATCTGGTTGACCCAATTGGTCCTCCAATCCCACAGATGCAAGCATCGTCGACTTCTTCGGTGGCGTTACTTGTTAGCGCCCGACGTATTGACCGGCGCCCCCTCACTACGGACTAGATGTCACCATCGGGATCCATAACCGAAGCCTTGGCTACAGGGCCAGGTATACAATCCTAATTCACTCCCTCATTCCCACGTTAATTAAGTTTTGTTATTTTAGGTTCAATTTGATAAGTTATGTCATGTAAGGATTAAAAAGTAGTCATCGTTCCGAACCTTTTATTAAACTGTTGTGATCATTGTGTTGGATACATATATTGTTTATGTTATTTTCAGGGTTTTGGGAAATGTTTTAATTATAGGGGAGGTTATGCCGAAATTTTAGTAGGATTTGTTATTAGTTTTGGGTTAATGATTTTTTTTTTTTCATCTCTTTGCATAGAAGAAAAATACCCGGGGACCTTGTCGGCAATTGAAGACGGCGAAGGTCACCTGAGTGACCAACGGTTGCATCCCAATCGGATATGATGAGCAACATTGGGTAGCACCAACGGCGGAGCAGCATAGTGCATTGGCCCACGACATTGGGCAAGTCGTGCAGACCTTTTACCCTATGCGGTGGAAGTCTTGGAAGACAATGTCGGTGGAAACGAAGAACATGGTGAGCAATCAATCGTACGTAAGTAGCGTCGTTTTTTTAATGTTTTTCATGTAAAATTTATATATTTATATTTATTACTGTCTTTTATTACTAATACTTTCATAATATTTATTAAATTGGAGACAAACTACAATTTGGAGGACATAGACGAGGACATGTTCATGTACCTTAATCGGCTCTTCTCCGAACACTACAAGCAGTGGAAAAGTGACTTGCACCAATGTTTCCACCAGTTTAATGATCCGCAGGTCGCTCTCGAAGAGGGTTTTCTGAAGGAGTTGGAAGACCAACAAGATAGTTAGGTTTGGCTTTGCGGTCATTTTCAGGAGCCAAGCTATGTGGTGCGTTTTTAATTACGACTTCTTTCATTTTACTTTTTTTAATTTTTTTAATTTTTACTAATGTTTATTATTATTATTTTTAATTTTCTTTAAGTATTGCAAATAATACGTTTATTTTTTGTATAATAGAAGAAGGCGAAGACGAACAAGATCAATCGGGAGAAGAAGATTCTTCTCCACCATTCGGGTTTGAGGCCTTTCTCCTATAGGATGAAGGTGTGACGGAAGGTATATATTACAGCTTTCATTTCCAATTTTAAAATGTTGCTAATAATTTTTTTTTCGTACTATCATTTTCCTTATCTTTTTCAATTTCATAAGGGTTCAAAATTTTCAGAGATCGACATCTTCGCTGACGTTTATGTTCGACCTGGGAATGAGTTGACTAAGTGCCTTCATGTAAGTAATTTCTTATGCATTAAACATTTATACTAATTATTTCAAATTGTTTTCTATCAATAATCCATGTTTTTTTTCACAGGCGACTATGGTGGAGCAAAGTCAGTCGGTGCTCCAGGAGTCTACCTCCTAACTTCCCTCGAACACACTGATCGAGTATGTGGATCCCCCTGAAGATGCAGGGTTTCACATCTTGACAGAGACGTTAGACCAGACTTTCAGTTAGAGGCCAGGGACATATTGTCGGGGGATGGGAAATGCCAGGCAGCGGGAGAGTAGAGCCTCGTCATCCTTACAGTTAAAGGGCCAGGTTACGGCTTTAACGCAGGAAGTCGCTGGCTTGAAGAATGAGCTGGCATCGTACAAGTCTTAAATGTCAATGCTTGTACAAGCCTTCAGTTCCTCCAGAATACGTTTCCCCGGTTTTTCTGCACCATCACACTCAGAGCCCTTCCACACCGAGTAAGCACAGTAATCAGGCTCGTCGACCTCCGACCCCGTCCCTAACCAGCAGCAAGATTACCAAGCACCTCCGAACGGCATGCCTATAGATTTTTCCGCTTTTTTTTCATAGTTTTGTTCCCCCTTTCTTTAAAAAGTTTATATTTGTACGTACATTTTTATTTATATTATAAATAAAAATTATTTTTTCATTCATTAATTTGCCTGTGTTTTTTTTTTTTTTTTTTTGTCGTTAGTATGAATTATTATTATTTTTTTTTTCATTTTCCTTTTATTCTATTCATTTTTTTATTCTATTCATTTTTTTATTCTATTTATTTTTTTATTAAAAATTAAACTTGCGCAACGTCGACCAGTCATCGCGCAAAATTAAGCGCGTCTCTTACATTTTTTGTTGCACAAACTATTCCAAAGCACACTTGTACCCTTTTATATCATACGACAAAAACCTTTGTCTGCATAACTTTCGAGCGACAAGTAGTAAAGCGTCGTGCAATTGTTCAGACGCGCGACAATTTTTTGGTTGCCATAATTTTTGTGCGATCTAAGAATGCTTTGCGCAACAAAATATCCTTCGTCGCGCAAACTGTTTAATTTAATAGTGCAGCTTAGTCATCATGCCACCACAACACTTTATGCCACCTCCTAATACTAAAAGCATGAGTTACCCCACACTTGTTTGTCCTACAATATTCATCCAAGTTCCATCTTTAATCCTATCAACTCACAATTAATTTCAATATTCCTATTGGTTGTCACCAACATATGCCAAATAACTTAACTCATTAATCCCAACACATTTTCTCACACACACAACGCACAAAATTATGTAAGTTAAAAAATATGAGTCTTCACAAAATCTCTAGATTGTAGGAATCTTCAAAAATATAGGAAGCCTGGCTAATTCCATAACAAATCAAGTTTTCAAAGCTTGCAGAAGAAGAATGATCTATCTCAGCGAAGTTGACGAACTTTATCCACTTATCTAAAACAAGATGACGGTGACATTGGTGATCTGTTTGTTTAGCCCCATGATAGCAAGTATCGAGTTCATAATCAAACTACTGAGGTATTAGTATCTGATTCATCTTACTCTGACCCTGAATAATCATAGTCCCACATTCCTAGTTAGTGAGCTCTTTCGGACTTGCTTTTACCTTTGTTGTCAGCAGGTTCTTCTTTCTTGGCTTTATCCTTCACGTACTTATCAACAATATCCTTGGCTGATCAGTTTTTTCAATGTTCTCACGGAGCATGCGGCAATTCCGCATAGCGTGCCTAGTGTTTTGGTGGAAGGTGCAATAGTCGTTCAGTTTTTTTTTAGCTAGGTGTTCCGGAAGAGGCTTCGGTCTTTTGAGATAAGGCTTATCCTTGATGCTATGAGGATATTATTGATTGAAGTGTTCAAGGCTTATCTAGATCATCGAAGTCGAGGTACCTGGCTTATCTAGGATTTGGATATTGTTGATTGTAGTGTTCGAATGGCTGAGGTTCCTTTATTCATGCTGGTTTGAATCAGGAATCTCCATTGAAACCAGAACGAGAGTTTAAATTGGTTGTCCATCTGAAGTTGAAGTACTTAGATTTTCAAATCCTAAGACCAGAACTTAAGCCTACATAGTGGTTCCGCGAACATTCCCAATGGCCTTCAACCGTCTCTCAAAATCAATAAAGTTCTAATGGTTCTGTGCCTGAAAAGCCTTTGAAGTCTGTCGGAGACCATAAATTGTCGCATTGATCTTCCTCAGTAGGGCCCGTGGTTCTGGCTGAAGCTGGGTTGCTTCCGCCTTGGGTGTCGGCATTGACAAAGCTATCGTTCACGGACACGGTGAGCACTAGATTATGGTGAGTACAAGAATTTGGCTCTTAAAGAAAGCACCAATTGTTGAAACCAAAATCATGCACCACCGTAGATGGTTAAGTTGTGCAAGATTGGCCGCCTACAAACAAGAACAAACAACTGTGATTAACCTAGTGTACCAATGTGGTATCGACCAAAGTCACTCCGAGGGTCAAGTTAGTATAAATCTTAAAACTCAATTAATGGGCAAGAGGGCAAGTATGCATTACTAGTGATATGCTCTAAAAAGGAGTATTTATACAAGTCAAGAGAGTCTTTTTATGATATAGATTCATATTAAATAGAAAGAATCCTAAAAGATATCTTGCATAAGATATTGCTTTCTTTCAAGATTGTGATTACTTGGCGCATGCCTATCCCTAAACCGTAGGAATCTTCAAGATTTTAGGAAATCAATATGATCCCATTAGGCTTCCGTGTCTTGCGGAACAAGCATGATCGATCTCAGCAGGCCCTGCGGGCCTTGCATACTATTCTGGAGCCCAGTAGAGTGTGGTTGCACTATTGGTTTGTTTAGGCGGCTTAGTCATTGAGTCCATGACTAGACTTATAAGGCACTTATTTTTGGATCCACCTTACTTTGGCCTAATAAAGTTCATGATCCCGAGCTCCGCTTTGAGAATTCAGGATCAGTTTTATCCGGCTGAGGTGATATTCTATTCAAATAGCCAAGTTTTCCTAAACGTTGCATGGACTTTCATCATCCGAGACCAAATTGAGAAATTGGTACTAGAGAGTTTGAACCCGAACAACACGGCTTTGATACTTGAATATCGCTTATAACATTATTGACTAGAATCAAGGCGCCAGGTTTTTGTTCTTCTCCCATAATTGGAACGAATGGATGTGGTGGACTTAGGATCTAATTGTGTATGGGTAGAAGTAGTTATCTAAAACACAAGAAAAAAATAGGGCGGCTGCCAAGAACTATCCACACAGCAAAGAACAATAGTTTTTGTTTTTTTTTTCTAATGCAGGTGTTAGGAAACAAGAGCATGCAAAGAGCAGGTTGGCTATGGAGAATAGTCGGCAACGGTAGGACTATTTTTCGGGGAAGAGATAGGCCAAAACATGCTCTTATGCTAAGATAAAATTATTGTAGAGTATTAAATTTTGAATAGTTGTATATTCTTCTCTCTAGGAGGCTTTGATATGTATCCTAATACAATTTTCTAGGTACATGAGATCCCTAATCAAGGAGGGAATCCCTAATAATAATAAAAACATACAATTATACATTAAATATAACGCCAACATTGCTTATATAAGGAAAATGAGAATGTGGAGAATGTGAGTCATTCTCATTTATGATGAACCCTTTGTTTTACTTACACAAGGGAAAAACACTTGAAGTGCTTCGTGCAATAAGCACATAACTTGTGCTTTTTGCAGGAGCACATCAAATGTTTTTGGAACCCAAAAGCATTTTCTAGAAAAACGATTTTTAGTCATTGAAAAGCATTTCCCAAACAAGCCTTTAGTATATTCGTTTTTTATCTTTACCTAATGTTGTTAAAAATCATCTTCTATTTTCATTGTACTGGGAATGGATATAATGGAGAGTTAACTCTCTTAAAAATTATTTAAAACAATGTAACTTATAACTAGAGATGATAAGAGCCCACCAACTCTTCTCTCTCTCCAAACTCTCTTTGTGCTACTGCAAAAACCCAACCTAGATCAAAGTTTCAGCCGTCGCCCTTTGCTCTTGCTCAACGTCGAAGGTAGTCGTATACTCCCTCCCCCTTTTCCTCCTCTTTTGTCCCTTTTCCTTTGCCCTTTCCCTCTTTTCTTCTCTACATCTCTTTGTCCTTTCCCCCTTTCCAGTCTTTTTGTTTTTTCGATTCTCCTCTCAGTTTTATTTCAGTTTTCCTTGAGTTTGGTCTCAATTACCCCTTGAGCTTGTCTCAGATTTGGGCTTCATGCCCCTTATGTAGTGTTTTTGGTCTCCTTTTATTGCTTTATGTTATTTGCTTTTCATTCGTCCCTCATCCTTAGCTATAACATTCCATTTCCACCCTATCATGTGCTTGGATCTGCGAGCTCCGATTAAAAATTAGATATCGAATCCACTTCCCTCCCTTACTTCCTTCCCCAACCGGCATTGCCAGATCCCCATCGAGGTAAAGTGTTATGCGGCCTCCGCCAGAGAAAAGGTATTTTACATAATTCCTTAGCCCCACTTCCTATCCATAAGGTACTTTGTTTGTATATATTTGCAGGAATTCATGAAGGGGACTTGAATCCGGTGCCTATTTCCTCGGTTCAGAATTTGGCTTCCTCCATGGATGTGACGACGACGGCAGTTTGGTTTATGCTGCTTAAGATTAGGGTTTTTCTGTTGTTTGTTTTTGCTATCTTAAGGCCTAAGTTTGTGTGCGCCTCCCATTATATCTCAGGTTGTTGCTCTCCTATTACTTAGACCTTGTACCTTATCTATCATTTTTTAACTGGCTCTTTTTTAGCCGTGTACTAGTTTTTAATAAAAGTAATCTTGTTCGACCAAATAAAAACTAGATATGATTAGGGGTGGGCACGGTGCGATTCAGTGCGGTTCCACCCCTAAACCAGAATCGGAACTAGAAAATATCAACGATTTGGTTCGATGTGGTTCCGCTTAAATTTATTAGTAGAACCGTACTATTCAGTCTACATAGGTTCCGATTCGGTTCTTGCTGGTTTACAGTTCCGAATACTAAATTATTTGAACACCAAATCATCATGCATTCAAATACATCTTCTAAAACTGATTATATAAAGTTGCATACAACACATCTTTTTTAATGCAAATGTCTTTGGTAGTGGCACCAAGTAAGAGACAATTAAAAGAAATATGCATTGGTCAGTTAGTCAACAAACAAAAAATAAAGAAACAAACTGCAGGTTTATTTCAGAGAGCAAGCAGCAGCTTCTGTACACAATCAAACAACTTATTTCAGAGAGCAAACAGAATCAAACAACTTATTTCAGAGAGGAAGCATGGGCTTCCCCAGTTTTAAAAGTTTGAAGAAGCAAATTGCAAGTTTAAATTTAATTACACAACAATTAAACAGAATCTGCTGACAAATATACTCACTCTTTCATTATAATCATATCATGTAAAAGTGAAGGATTAAGGAGAAAACCCAGCTAAGCTCCAATGCTAAACCTATTCTCCAAAGCTACAAGCTGGATGCCCCAAAACCTCTCACTCGAACAATTTAACTATCCCATCCCATATGATCTCCTTCATGTATTAGTTAATTATATATCTTATTCGTTGAATTCAAACTTATATATCTTACAACTTAAATTAGTAAGGAATGTGCTAAAAAATTAAAGTTACATACATACCATCACTAGTAAAAGGTGATAAGTTAGGACTGAATAGTTTATGAATCCCCAATGCTAGATGTGCCACCATTCCATTGTTCTAGAACATATAAAAATCAAGAACTCATTAGAAAATATGAAAGTAAGCATGTAACAAAACAAGAGAAAAAAATAAAAACAAAGTAATGAAAAATAAATATTCATACATGTTTCAAGTGCTTTATAAAACTTTATATCTTTCAAGATTGTCTCTGTAACATCCCATATCGCCCAGGGGAGTGATCCTTATATGTATATTCACATCCCTACTTAGCACGAGGCCTTTTGAGAGCTCACTGGCTTCGGGTTCCGTAGGAACTCCGAAGTTAAGCGAGAAAGGGCTAGAGCAATCCCATGATGGGTGATCCACTGGGAAGTTGTTCGTGAGTTCCCAAAAATAAAACCATGAGGGAATGGTAAGCCCAAAGCGGACAATATCGTGCTATGGTGATGGAGCGGGCCCGGGAAGTGATCCGCCCAGGGCCAGGAGGCGACAGTCTCATCGTCTAAATGAGCACACCAAATTGGCGGTGTCCCAAACCTAGCATTTGTTGCCAAGTGTTTTACCTTCCCACATGTTTATGTGCCTTTGACATTTTCCAATAATATACGATAACAACCATTTTGCATAGTTAATGTACATAACAATATTGCAGAATACATATGTTTCAATGAAGTTAATGACCCAAAAGAGCAATCAGCTTTAGAATAGTATACATAAGATATACATGTATATATGCAAAAGTGCATATGCACAGATGACCCAGAAACGCACATCTTTGTAATTTCACCAAGTATTTTTAGCATATGCATTGACATTGTCAATAAGGATTTTTCTGTAATATTTTAGGCATCGCAATCTTTTCTTGCTCAATTTGAACTGCTGTAATGGTAACCGGAGATGCTTGTGACATCCATTTATTTTAACTTCGGCATCATGGTTATCTTTTTCAAACAGTTCCACTAGATTGTAATTTTATTACATCTTCAAATATATAAGAACAAATGAATTAGTTCTGAAATCATATTGAAGCATATGGTAACAAAACAGGGAGAATTAAAACAAAAAAAAAAATAATAATAAAAGACTTTCACAGTTATGGTACCTCAATCTAGTGGTCCATCAAGTAAACCATGCGAGTGAATCCAAAGGTGTAGAGATTTTGTATATTTAGTGCAGAGGATACAAGTGGGTGATGAACTAAGCACAACTTATGTTTCCTCTATTTCTAAATTAGACATCGACAAAGAACCCATCTGCAGGACATGAGTCAATAACTCAATTAGACAGTGTTAATCAGTGCAAGTAAAAGAGAATGAAAAACCAGTGGAACTCAACCATATTCCTAATCTCAAATATGATAATAAATAGAGAAATACCAAGGAGGGAGGACGGATCGACGGAGGACAAAGTGTCGTGAGCTGTCGCAGACAAAGGATGATGAGAGTCATCGCAGTTGAGGTTGTGGGCTAAATCGTTGATATTTTGGATGAGAGGTCGTGAGTGGGTGGTCGCCAGTCGGCTGTGTGAAATGAGCGAACCAAGAATGGGGTGTAATATCAATGGCTTAATTGTTGGATTCACTAAGCAAGTGGGCAAGACGGCTCATCTACGGCAACACTTATTAGTTAGCTATGGTTCGAACTCATTCTCGAAGTTCGTGACACGAAGAATGTTTGGTGAGGACCATTTTCATTTTGGGTTTTGATTTTTCTCGTACAAATATTTTCTTACTTAGTTATTCTATTTATATGGGTATTTCTGCAATTACAAATTTTGGATGAGCTATTTGCACTCTTGTTTTTAAACTCAATACAAGTATTTTCTTATGTTGTTACATAATAAATGTTGTTTTCAACCTTATAGGTTATACGAGTATTATACTACTATGTTATTAAGGAAGGAAGAAGAAGGTATGAGCTTCGAGGCATGAAAGAGGAATAATTGCAATCCGATCACGACGGAATGACATTTTTTTCTATGCAGCTGCTTTAACTCGATTTCTTCTTTGTATATGCATTTATATCCATATCCTATTTCAAGCATTTTACATACAACAAGTTATTTTAAATTTCGAGGATGAAATTTCCTTAAGGGGGTAGATTGTAACGACCCGTCCCCAAAAGTTACAGTCTTAATAATTTTAATAAGTGAATTTACGAAAATGCCCTTCAAGGTAAAGTGTTCACTTTTGTTGACCGCTTTGTCGAGTTATGTAAGATTCATTTTCTTGGTGTATCATCATAATACTCATCGCTACATATGCGTGGGCGCAAACAGATCGCAATTTGGAGTTATAATGAAAAAGTTATTAACGTTTAAAGTTAGGGACAAAATGGTAAATTGGTTGTTATTCTGGAAGGCTCCAGATTTGTTGGAGCTTTGATAAGGAGTCACGTGTGTAGCTGAGATCAAAAGAAAAGGAGAATGCGAGAGATAAAAAGGGATGGAATCGGCCAATGGGAGATGAGAGTAAAGAGGGGAAAGAAGGAAGGAGAAAATGAGGGAATCGGGTCCTTTTGAAGACCCGCAACCCGACCCGCAATTTCCATGGTTTCTTATGGCTTTTCACCCATTCTTTTGGCGAACTACACCACCTAACCACCTAGAACCAACTCCACGACCTTCCCTCTATCCATTCTACCCCAAATTTGGTAAGATTTGGCCTTGAAAATGGGAGAACCTACACGGTGGGGTGTGGCGGTTTTGGGTTTGAATCACCTAATTCCGAAACTAACCATATCCATCTCCACCACCAATATACTTCCCTTGAGCTCAGGAATAATGCCCAATCATTGGTTGAGATGTCGAAGCTTGTTTGGAGTCGAATCAAGAACCACCCATTTCTAGGGTGCCGACGGGTTTTCGTGAAATTAGGGCTTATCCTGGCCAAATTGGCCTTAGTCACAGGTATGAAAGTTGCTCTACTCACTGAGATGTTCATTCTTGTGAACTTTGAGAATTTTTAGAAATAGTTGAATTTTCCGGCAAGTCGGGGCGGCGACGCGTGTGCCGAGACGTCCCCTAACCTTCCTAGGTTAAATTTGAATACCCTGATTCCATTTGTGAGGTTTGATTGATGAATTTCCATCGTTTGAACCTAGCTCCATTAAGGTTTGCCACTTGATTATTATAGCAATCGACGATTTAACCGTTGGATCGTCATCAAACTTTGATATGTTATCGTACGTAATATTTGACGATATTACAAACTTACAGATCGGGAATCTGACGTACAGTTCTTCCCAAATAGGATATGTAGTTACGTGTTTTATTGATAAGTATTATGAGGCGTGATTTGATAATTGTTCTAGGCAACGAGTGTTCGTGACATCTTGATATTCTTGCTAGGGAGTTGTAGCGCGAACTCCAGGTGAGTGGGTTTTTGGTTTTCTATATATACATATGTATACTTTACGTTTTTCCCAGGTGAGTGGGTTTTTGGTTTTCTATATATACATATGTATACTTTACGTTTTTCCCAGAAATTGTTTTAAATGAAATGTGATTGAAAGGCCATGTCATACTTGCGTTTATTTTAGTATTTGCATTAGTGTAGTCATGCATAATGTTACATGATGTTGCGGAGCCTAGGTAAGCTACAGGTGAGTACATTATGATGTTAGTGGTTGTGATGTATATGGTTATGCCTGGATGCATTTAGTGCACATTATCCTGCATCCCGGTATTAGTGCTCCGCTCGAGGTCAGGACCTAGCCTTCATGTGATTGTTCACCTCCCACATCATACGCTCACTTTGGATCTAAGGCAGGTGCTAGCCTGTCTTACAAACCACATTAGGTGGTTCCGACTCGTAGGTGACTTGCGATACTTTGCACAGCCTTCACGTGATCGTAGCACTTGAGCGTATTTATTTACACATAGTCTGTCGTACAGACCACATTATATGGTTCCGACTCTTGTGCAGGAATTGTTTATGAGCTATAGATTCAGCCGTACAGGTCACGTTAGGTGACTCTAGCTAATATATCTTTTTATATTGATTTGCATCACCTGGCTTACATATTTATTACTATGATAGTTGATATGGCACTCACTTTGGTTTTCATTACTCTTAAGCCTGATTTTTATATACGTATGTATTATATTTTCTGGGAAATTATACGAGTTTTACGATGAGGGGTTATTTTTGGAAAGAGAAATGGTTCTAAAAAGCTTTGTTTTTACCCACTCACATTTTCTATTTTTCGCCCCTCTAGGCTTTAGCTACTAAAAGTTAGTATCGACGAGGATTCTTGGTGAATCTCAAAATGGGTGGCTACCTCGGAGGGTATGATCCTTACCCACACTACTGTAGTTTGCTTTTGCTTTGATGTCGCGTGTGAAAGGGGTTCATTCCCGCTCACAGCACACTCTGGTCTTTAGGCACTTTTAGGTTTAAATTTAATCACATTTTCCACATCACCATACTTTATGGCTTCATCCCCTTCTAGGTATCGGCCAACACAACTCGATTCAGAGTCCTAATGGACATTCCGGGTCGGGATGTGTCAGTGTTGGTACATTTTAATGTTTTTATTAAAAAATATGGTACATTAATTTCACCTGAATCATAGTTGAATTCTAACGAAGAAAATAGAGAATGAGAAAGAATTTAACCCTTACATTATCCTATTGAAAATTCTTAATAATTAAGTCTCTCAGTCATCAATTAATTTGGTTATTATCTATTTGGATATCATCCAATTAATTTGGTTATTATCTATTTGGATATTAGATGCCTCATTTGAAACATTTTTAGATTAAACATTCATTCCTTTTCAACTTTAGATTTAGGTGCTTTAACTTTTGATTAAACTCCGGTTCGGTTTTTTTACTTAAAGTTGACTTTTCCATTCAACACGGTTATTTTCGATTTTTTTTTTCATACGGTTCTATGTGGTTTTGCAATTTGGCAGTTTTTATGCCCATCCCTATGAGCTCACTTGCTTGGTTTAACACTCTTGTGATTTTCAGCTTTCTTTTTCTTTTGGATGTATTAGTTTCAACTTTTGACAACTACTAACCATTGGAAATGTTATGCATGTATAAGGTTGAAGTAATTAACAACTCAGTTCTCATTAAAGTTGAGAAATACTCCCAAGTGGTGAATTGTCGTTTTGATTATGACATTTCTATTAACTCGTGTGGTTTCAGTTTAAAATTCTCCTACTTTTCTTCATATTAGATTTATATTATTATTATAAAATGTTAAAAATACTCAATCTTGAGTGTGGTCACAAGCAGAGTGAAATTCTTCATAGCCTTCCCAAGCTCAGAAAAGGTGAATAACATGACTTACTATTAGTTGTTCCTTTTTTGAAAAAAAAAAAACTGAGGACTATTGTTTAACTTTTACAACAAAGTATTATTTTTGGAAATTGTTTTTTATACTTCTCACGAGTGTATTTTTCTTTCTACATATAGAAAATTTAAAGCTCAAAATAAGAAATGATTGGAACTTCTTTTATACGATAATACTTAGAGCTTGTTTGGATATGCTTTTAAAATAATTAAAAATGTTTTTTGATAAAACCTTTTTGAGTTCCAAAAGCACTTCAAGTGCTTTTTACGAGAAGCATCATATATGTGTTTCTTCCAAGAATCACTTTAATTACTTTTCCAGGATTTGTTACCATTTTATCTAAAGATTGTCTCAATAAATATTTTCATTAAAAACGCTTTCAGTTATTTTAAAAACACATCTAAACACGCTTTTAGTAGGTTACGAATGAACTACATATGTTGTGCTGTTTGAGTCGCATATTCAAAAAGAGACAACTTCATAATTTGCTAAGATTTTTTTTTTTTTTTTTTTTTTGAGAGAAAATTTGCTAAGATTTATAGTATGCTAATTACATTCTTTTTTAAAATGAGGACCCGCGACCACCCTTCCAGAGGCTATAGTATGGTAATTACATTGGACAAGGATTGTGTGTCTTCCCGTACTTTCTTATTTTGTATGGACACGATTAAGTCACGTTAACATTTTATATTATTTTTTATAAAAATACTAAGATAAAAATAAATAGTAATATAAAACGTTAACGTAAATTAACCATGATTACACAAATAAAAATGCACAGAAAGACACGAAAAATGAAAAAGCAGACAATCAATTAGTCTTCTGTGTTGGGACGTTGCAGGAAAAACTGACACAAGAAAATCGTAATTAATGTATCATCTGGGAAAGACGCTCTTTTACAACAGAGCTTTTACTGCATAGGGAATCTCAAAACCAAAATAACACGAGAAATCAAATGCATGCATACGCACTCGTTCACGCACCTCCCCATCTGCGTCGGTGCTTACGTTACGGACTCACGACCAAAACCGCGTTTGAGGGTTTACTGAGCCGGCAGAGTCTGCGTCCACATTTCAGGAGGTGACGCGCCTTTTGGAGAGTGAAGGGCAATCAGTGGGCATCCTTCAGCTTTAACCGCTCTGGTAAGTTGGAATAGCGCCTGCCAAAAACGTGGATCTGCATTGTTTGCCATCTGCCTTGAGCCCCACCGCTTGATATACGGCTGCCCACTTTCATATGCTGACGTCATGTCTCAGATTGTGGCAGGGGAGAGTCACGTTATTCTGTTGGTCACAATTCTAATTCAGTGATATTTTCTTTTACTAAAAAAATGGGATGTTTGAAATTTGACTTACATTGAATAACATATTGTATGTGTTAAGTTGGGTACTTAATTATTGATTGAGTAGAATATCTACATAAAAAACAGTATGATTATTAATTTTATTTGATTTTTTCAATAAAATCAATGAGTTAGTTATATATATATATATATATGAATTGGACACAAGTATTACATCATTATAGCCATTTATATGAGTTAAAGTAAAACTTCTCATTTACCAGTGACGAAGAATGACATTCTTCATATGAATTAAAATCATTCTATAACTTGTGTGTAAATCAAAACCATTCTTGTTGTTAGGCCATCTCCAACCGAATGAGGGTCAGATGACTCTTTTTAATCCTATAGTCATCTAAGAAATTAATGTTTTAATAAACAATGTCAGATCATATTTCTTATCATCTGGCCAGAGGGTCATAAGCCAAATATAGCCATGTGACAAAAAACTATCTCCAACTGAGGGGGCCAAATATAGGGTCAAACATAATTTATTATTTTAATTGAATTAATATGGTTACTTAAATTAAAGTACCTCAATAATTTTTCGAGATGAAATATCAATATGTGAATAATTATAGAACACAATTGTGTGTTAAGGGTAGTAATCCAATAGTAGTAAAAGATGACACTTGTCAAAAGATAAAGAAGGTAGAGAAGGTAGTTAGAGTTGGTTATGTTGTGACTTAGGCAGTAAGATTTGTAAAAGGTAGTATATAAACTTGAGGCTGTAAGATTGTAAGGAAGAAAATATAAAAACATCAGTTTAAGAATACTCTCTCTTTCTTTCTCTCTCTCTCGCTCTCTCTCTCTCTCTCTCTCTCTCCATATTCTTAGAACAATACTGTGAACTTCTTCCTATAATCACAGCTTGGTTAACATGGTATCGTCGCTGGTATAGCTAATCGTGCGATTTTCTAATCTTGGTTTGCTTCCGCTCTCTATTTCTGATCTCCTTGTTGCCTTCTGCTTCCTCTGTTTTCTGTGGAGATTATTGTAGATCTCATAGCTCATAGTTCTTGGCGTCTGTTTTCGTGCACGCCAACTGTTCGACAAAAGTCTGCAATTACCATTCCGCTACAAGTTTTTGGTTTTCTTACAGCAATGTTTTCTGACTCTCAATTGCAAATTGTTCAATCCCCCATTACCTCTCTCATTTCTACTGTGTCAACATCTGTCACGGTTAAGCTTGATAAGACAAACTACTTGGTTTGGCATTTTCAGATGGAGCTTTTGCTCGAGGGGTATCGAATCATGGGATTTGTGGATGGTTCCACACATTGTCCTGCTCGATTCACACATTGTCCTGATGAAATTGGTTCTTCCCAAGAATCTGATGACTACAAGATTTGGAAGATGCACGATCAAGCCTTGATGTAGTTCATTACTACAACTCTTTCATCACCTGCGATTTCTTGTGCCATCGGGAGTACCAGTGCACAAGATCTTTGGGCACGGCTCAAGGAGCAATTTTCGACTGTTACAAGAACAAGTATCTTCCAAATGAAATCAGAATTGCAGAATATCAAAAAGGGTAATGATTCAATTTCTCTCTACTTACAAAGAATCAAGGAGGGTATAGATTATCTTTCTGTGGTTGGGGTTAAATTTGATGATGATGATATTGTAATTCTTACTCTTACTGGTTTACCATCTGAGTATAATACGGTTCGATCAATCATCAGAGGCAGAGAACATGTTATATCTCTGAAAGATTTGAGAGCTCAATTACTTGTTGAGGAAGCAATGATTGAAAGTACTTCTACCCCTTCATTTCTTACTGCAATGGCTGTTGATACTAGTGGTTCTCAGACAAGTTTCAAGGGCAACTTTGGTCATCAGTCTCCTTCTTATACTCATACTGGTGCATCTTCTTCTTATAGCGATAACTATGGTGGTTCTCAATATAAACCATTCTATAACAAAAACAAGAACAAAGGGAAGTTTCAGTATGGCCAAGGTGAACCTAAATTTGGAAACAACAGGTCTTTTTACCCAAATCATGTGCGTGGGATTCTTGGTAATTCACCTACTCAACAGTTGCCTAATACTGGCAATCCATGTCAAATTTGAGGCAAGTATGGGCATCTTGCAGATACATGTCGGTTTCGAAATACTGATTCTGCATTTACTGAAGGGTGTCAAATCTGTGGAAAAAGGAATCACAATGCACAGTTTTGCCATTTCCGAAATGCAAACATCACTTCCAACTCTGAAGGCATGAATGTTATGCATGTCAATGCTTCTGTTTCCCAAGTGGAATCCAATTTATCTCAGCAAGTATGGCTCACAGACTCAGGTGCAACAAATCACATGACTGCAAACTTGAATAATCTGTCATTGGCAACTCCTTTTCTATCATCCGTTGGCAACTCCTTTTCTATCATCCGAGATGATTCAAACTGCAAGTGGTGAAGGTTTGCCAGTGTCTTTTAGAGGATTTTCCATATTGCAGACTCAATTCCATACTCTAAAATTGAATTCAGTTCTTTATGTACCTAAGATATCTCAGAATTTACTCTCTGTGCATAAAATCTGCCTTGACAATAATTGTTGGTTGATTTTTTTATGCTTGGTGTTTTTGGATTCAGGACAAAGCCACAGGGAGAATATTATTCAAGGGCCTCTGCAATAATGGATTGTTTCCCATTCCCATCAAACCATCCTCTCATCCCACAAAGGCTTTCTCAGCCGCTGCATATCTTGGAAAACAAGTAATTTCTAGTCTATGGCACCAAGTAATTTCTCATCCTTCAAATAATGTTGTTTCCCGTATGCTTAAGAAGTCCAACATCCCTAGTGTTGCTGATTCCACACCTACATTGTGTTCCAATTGTCTTGAGGGAAAAATTAGCAAGTTACCCTTTACCTCAGCCATATGTAAACCTGTTCACCCTTTTGATATTGTTCATAGTGATGTATGGGGTCCGGCTCCATGTCTCTCTATAAATGGCTTTAAGTACTATGTTACCTTCATAGATCAATGTACTCGATTTTGTTGGATTTTCCCACTTGTTAATAAAGCTGATGTTTGTTCTACATTTGCTACATTCTATCAGTTTATTCTTAATCATTTCTCAGTTTCCATAAAGACACTTCAAAGTGATGGAGGGGAGAATTTGTCGGAAACCAATTACAAACATTCCTTGCTACTAAGGGTATTAGTCACCAATTGTCTTGTCCATATACCCCAGAGCAAAATGGGTTGGCTGAACAGAAACTTCGCCATATTATTGAAACCACAATCACTCTCCTCCAAACATCCCATTTACTTGCCCCTTTCTGGTCATGTTCTTGTCAAACATCAGTGTACCTTATTAATCGAATGCCATCACAAACATTGAACCAAAAGTCACCATTTGAGATGCTTTATAGTTCTCTCCCTGACATTAGCCATCTAAAAGTCTTTGGCTGTTCTTGTTACCCACTGTTAAGACCTATTAATACCACTAAGTTGCAACCCCGAACAACAAAGTGTCTTTTTCTAGGGTATGCATCAAAGTACAAGGGGTACTTATGTTATGATGCCACTAAGCAGAAAGTCTATATTTCTCGACATGTCTTGTTTGATGAATCTGAATTTCCCTATTCAATTCTAGTCTCAAACCGGCCATCTGACCCTCCTACATCCCATGTGCCACAACCAGTCTTTCAAACACCAGTCGCTATTGGTAATGTGTTAGTCTCCCCCAGATCTCCAGCTTTACAGCATGTTCCTTCTTCTAACATTGACTCTTCCCCATTATCCATAAACACTACTCGATCACCTTCAATACAATCCATTAATGCAAAAGAACAAGTTTTAACTCCTCAACTCTCTGTGGTTCCTGAGGTCCAATCTGAGAATCTCCAAGTAATGCTCTCAATTCCTCCATTAAATTTGCATCAAATGCAAACTAGATCAAAGAATGGCATTTTCAAAAAGAAGGCATTACTGACTACAATTCATGAACATGGAGGAGTGGATTTAGCTACTGTTGAACCTGCAACATACAAATCTACATTAAAGTGTAAAGTATGGGTTGATGCAATGCAAGAAGAATTATATGCACTCAATACTCAGTCTACATGGAGTTTAGTTCCACTTCCAGTACAAAAAAACCTTGTTGGTTGCAAATAGGTTTTCAAAATTAAGAAGAATGCTAATGGTTCGATAGGGAGGTATAAGGCTCGCTTGGTAGCCAAAGGGTTTAACCAAGAGGAAGGAATAGACTATGGAGAGACTTTTAGTCCAGTTGTTAAACCAACAACTGTGAGACTTGTGCTAGCAATAGCAGCTCATTTTGGTTGGAATTTGAGACAACTTGATGTAAAGAATGCTTTTTTACATGGTATATTGCAGGAAGAGGTGTATATGGCTCAACCTCCGGGTTTCATTGATTCTCTACATCTTGAGTATGTCTGCAAGCTTCATAAGTCTTTATATGGCTTAAAACAGGCTCCTCGAGCCTAGAATGATAAGTTCACAAGCTTTCTGCCTTTACTTGGATTTAATACAACTTATGCCGATTCCTCTTTATTTGTGAAGATGAATGGTTCCTCTGTTGTGATATTGCTTCTTTATGTAGATGACATCATTGTCACTGGTAATGCTTCAACTATGATTGATGATGTGATATCTGCCTTGACAAGAGAGTTTGATATCAAAGATTTGGGCCCTCTTCACTTTTTTCTGGGAATTCAGGTCATTTCTCAGACTGATGGGCTATTCCTTTCTCAGGCAAAGTATGTTAAGGACCTACTTACTAAGACTGAAATGCTAGATTCCAAGGCTTGTGCCGCACCCTATTTGCCTTATAATCGGTTAGTTCTTGATGATGGAAAACCCTATAACAATCCAGCTCTTTACAGAAGTGTGGTAGGTGCTTTACAGTATCTGACATTCATCAGGCCCGATATAGCATTTGCAGTGCACCAAGTGTGTCAATTCATGCAGAATCCCATAGAGTCTCACTTCAGTGCAGTCAAGAGGATACTCAGATACCTTAAAGGAACTATGAACTTAGGGAACTTAGGAATTAGCTATATTAGAGGCGGTTTGGCAGTTCATTCTGATACTGTAAGGGCATTTTCTGATGTAGATTAGGCTGGAGACCCTAATGATAGGCGCTCTACTACTGGATTTGTTGTGTTCTTGGGTTCCAACCCTATTTCCTGGTCATCTAAGAAGCAACAAACAGTGTCACGATCATCCACCGAGGCAGAATATCGAGCTCTTGCTACAATTACTGCTGAATTGGATTGGATCAACCAACTATTGACTTTCTTGCATATTGATATTCCTACTGCCCCAGTGCTGTTTTGTGATAGCATGTCCGCCATTGCTCTAACTGTTAATCCTGTTCTACATCAACAAACAAAACACATTGAAGTTGATATTCACTTTGTTCGCGAAAGAGTTGTCAAGAAGCAGCTGCAAGTTCAATTTGTATCATCCACTGAGCAGTATGCAAATATCTTCACCAAGGGTTTATCTGCTTCGCTTTTTCAAACTCACTGTCACAATCTCAGTCTTAGTTTCACTACTCCTGAGCTTGAGGGGGGATGTTAAGGGTAGTAATCCAACGGTAGTAAAAGATGACACTTGTCAAAAGATAAAGAAGGTAGAGAAGGTAGTTAGAGTTGGTTATGTTGTGACTTAGGCAGTAAGATTTGTAAAAGGTATAAACTTGAGGTTGTAAGATTGTAAGGAAGAAAATATAAAAACATCAGTTGAAGAATACTCTCTCTCTCTCTCTTTCTCTCTCTCTCTCTCTCTCTCTCCATATTCTTAGAACAATATTGTGAACTTCTTCCTATAATCACAGCTTGGTTAACACTGTAGACCAAGATTGCTTCAATTAAAGAACAAAATGGAATGAAAAGAAGAGAAACATACCACCAAATCCTCTCCATTCGTCTTTGCTTGAACAAGAGGTGAGCATAATTTATCGGGATTTCCATACTGAAACTGCAAAGTGTCAAGCAAATAAACATCAATAATTTGATAAACTGAAAACGGAGTGACAAAACTAAGAAAGAAGTAACTTTTGCCGCTATAACAGCAGCATCCGCCAGAAAATACATGAAGTCACCATCAATATCAAGCTGCACACATGTCAAATGCGGGAGACTTACACAAAACCACGCACTAAGAGCTCCCAAGTAAGAAACACCCAAACCTCTTAGCTAACACCTGCACATAGACAATTCAATAAAATCTCCAAAATTTTCAATTTTTCTTCCAAATTTACAACTTTTACAACAAAAATTTCAAGAAAAACAAGGACTTACACTCAGATAATCGTTGGAGATGCCGCCGCACGCGGATTCTCCGCAAATTTTGAGGAAAATGGGTCTGTCGGAAGGTCCAAAGTAGACTAGAAATTCGTAGTATCGCTGCAGGAATTTGCGGCGGTCGCATGGCGAGAAGTGGTCGAGTGCCTGATCGAACCAAAGCTCTTCCTTCGTCAAGTGTTTGCCGCTGCCGCTTCCCGACGAGCTCTCCAGCTGAAGAAGCGTTCAGGGATTCACAAAGCCATAAGAGAGCGGCGCCCAGAGCATAATCGTGAAGAAGAAGGAGAATGAGAACGAAAACGACGTCTTCATCGAAAGTCACGTCATCGGAATCGTGTGGTTGATACGCCGCCGGTGGTCGGTCTGTCAAAGTCTCAACAGAAAAAACGAGTGCAGCAATTGCAAGCAATCCGTTGCTGTCCTGGATTTTAATTAGATTTTGTTTTGGTTTTATTTCGACCGGGGTCTCATTCGTTCTGGTCAGTTTTTCTATCTCCCTCTCCCTCTCTCTCTCTGATTTTGCTAGCTTGGAGCTTGGATTAAATAGAAAAATGATGACGCAGCGAGCAGATGAAGCAGATCAAACGAAGCAGGAGGGCTGGCTGATCTTATAAAAACAGTTGTGTAACCTTCATTCTATCAATAAATACAAAAGCATATTTCTCTCTCTAAATCTATCTCTATGTAAAACTCTCTGTGTTGATCTTTCTTCTCTTCAGCTTTCTTCTTGATTTTCTTTCAATTTCCAAACATTACAATGTAGCTAACAGTTTTGAGACTTCCGGTTAGGTGGGGCTCACAAACCATTTGGCCTAATCTTCGGTTAGAAACAGTTTTCGTGTCAAAAAGATTATTTTTAACCTTATAACCTTTGGCCGGATCAGTTGGAAATGACCTTAGAATCTCGACAACACATAGTGTCATATTATTTGACGAGAGACTTTCTCATTTGTATGATTATATGAGTAAGCAGAGGGTTCCTCTCTTCTTATCTCTTAGAGCAAGTCCAGCCCAGCACCAAGTGAAGAAAATAGCCCGGCATGCAGGGAATGAGGTCCAGCCCGCAAAATTGACTGGCACCCAGCCCGTGCCAGTCAACAGCCCAGCCCAAAATGGACAGACCCAGAGGCCGGTCTGTTTATTGGCGCGTGCACAACACGCGGGTGCCCAGGCGAGTAGCCGACAGGCTTTGCAGGCGGTGGGCCCCGCGTGCAGGGCAACTTGCAGTCATCCGGCTGAGGGCTACGTGGCCCTCCTCAGAGCCGTTGGATTTCCAACGGTAAAAAAAAATTAAATTTAAATTTTAAATTGGACCGTCCGATCACAGATCAACGGTCCACGTTTATTTCACCAAAAATTAAAAAAAAAAAAAAAAAAAAAAAAGGCCCAACGGTCAGAAATTTGACCGTTGGCCACGTGGCAGCGTGTTGGCTGTTGGATTTGATTATTTTTCAAATCCAACGGTCTAGATTAATTACAACATTAAAATTTATTAAAAATTATTTTAAAATGTCAAAAAAAATTTTAAAAATATAGAAAAATTTTAAAAAATTAATTTTTTTTCTATAAATACCTAACCCTCATCTTCCACCTTACACCACATTTCAATATTTTCTACACTTTCTACACTTTCTACATTTGAATATTTTGTACACTTTGAGAGAAAAAAATGACTTCGTGGAAGCTCAGTGAAGATGTTACGTTGTGTGAATGTTGGGTTCGCACTACTCATGACCCGATTACGGGTAATGAGATGGATAAGCGAGAAATGTGGAGTAAAATTACGAAATCGTTCAACGATGTACATGGAAAAGATGTACATGGAAAAGATGCCAGATCTAGTCAAGGTCTTCAAGGTCGTTGGAAAAAACTCAACGCATCCTTTACTTGTTGGAAAAACGCCCTCTCTCATGCTTCTGGTAATTTGCGTAGTGGGACAAGTTTAGCGGATGAGGTAACAATATTTTTATTTATTTATATGCATTCCACCCACATCAATATTTTAATTTATTTAATTTCTTATGTAATTATTATGTAATATGCATTCCACAATACTTATGTAATTTTTATGTAATTTTTATATAATTTTTATGCGTTCCACAATTCTTATGTAATTTTTATGTAATTTTTATAGACACTACAAGCACAAGCATTCTACAATGCAAAGAACCATAACAAATCATTCAACAAATGGGAATGTTGGCAAATTGTCAAAGATTGCCCTAGATACAAAATTGTGGCAACCGGTCCAGAAGTTGTCATGCACGGTATGGGTCTACACAGTTCGCCAGAAGCAGACACAGCCGAACAAGAAGCCAACACATTTGAAGACACGGAAGGGATGCCTGAACAAGTGCTAGAGACCCAACCGACTCGTCAGTCCCTTAGGCCTCAAGGTAAAAAGGCATCAAAGAAAAAAGGTAGTTCTTCCAAAAATGACTACACTAAATATATGGAGGAACTTACTCGTCAAGGTGAACTGAACATGGCATGGGAAAAGACTAGAGATGAGGAAAAAGCTGCTGCCATGGCAGCAATTATTGCAGCTACTGAGGCTCGTGATGCGGCGGCTGAGAGACAAAGAGAAATTGTTAATCGAGAGAACGAGATGATTAGAGAAGCACTTCATCGAGAGAATGAGATGCTTAGAGAAGAAAGGATGGCTCAAACAGATCGTGACACTATGAACAAGTCTCTAGTAGGACTGTCTCCGAATTCAAAATATTTTTGGACATCAGAAAAAAGAGATGTTGTGCGAAGGAGGCGTGCAAGAGATGCCGAAACAAGTCAAGGGGGTTCCAGCTACAGAAATCCTAGCAACCAAGATCCTAGCACCACATATCCTAACTCCACAGACTTTATTTAATTTCTTATGTAATTTCTTATTTATTTTTAGAACTTTATTTAATTTCTTATGTAATTTCTTATTTATTTTTAGAACTTTATTTATTTTCTTATGTAATTTCTTATTTACTTTTAGAACTTTATTTAATTTCTTATGTAATTTCTTATTTACTTTTAGAACTTTATTTAATTTCTTATGTAATTTCTTATTTATTTTTAGAACTTTATTTAATTTCTTATGTAATTTCTTATTTACTTTTAGAACTTTATTTAATTTCTTATGTAATTTCTTATGTAAACTTAAAACACCAAATAAAATTACATAAAACACCATTTAAACTTAAAACACCATTTAAACTTAAAATTACATAACCTCACCATTTAAACTTAAAACACCAACTAAAATTACATAACCTCACCATTTAAACTTAAAAAAAAAAAGCAAACACACTAAATAAGATTACTTAAAAAACAATACACTTTATTCTTCAACCACAAGCCTTATTTTAATTATCTTCGCCTTCGTGCAATCTCCACTGATGGTCAATCAAGTCATTCTGGCGGGCTATATGCCAGTATGGCTCTTGCAATGAAGTGTATCGTTGAACGATCAATTCATTGTAACGTCCATCCCGTTCCAACGGCTCGTGTTGCACGGGATCTTCGGTCCGGTCATGAGCATAGTAAATTTGTGTTCTTGAGTTGTTCATTGGATCCGGCTCGTATTCATCGACGGCATCATAATCATACTCGTCTTCAACAATCATGTTGTGGAGAATAATACACGTCATCATGATGGATCGAAGAGCCTCGACATCAAACATTCTAGCTGCAGCCTTGACAATGGCCCAACGAGCTTGCAGGATACCAAAACAACGCTCGACATCCTTCCTACACCCTTCTTGACACTTTGCGAAGTGTTTCTCTTTTTCACTCTGCGGGTGTGGCATTGTTTTGACAAATGTTGACCACCCTGGGTAAATATCATCTGTAAGGTAGTATGGTCCCTCGTATTTATTACCATTAACCCAATATGTGCATCTCGGCCCACGCCCTTGTAGCAGTTCGTCAAACACTGGAGATTGGGCAAGGACATTTAGATCATTCTGAGCTCCTGGAACACCAAAAAAAGCATGCCAAATCCATGTATCAAAAGAAGCCACCGCTTCCAGAATGATGCTTTTGGCTCCTTTTCTGTTGCCATAAGCTCCTTGCCATGCACTTGGACAGTTTTTCCATGTCCAGTGCATGCAGTCGATGCTTCCAATCATGCCAGGGTAGCCTCGCATCTCACCCTTCCTCAGAAGCCTTAGCATGTCCCTTGTCGTGGGTTGCCGAAGGTACTCATTGGTGTAGAGGGCTTCAATTGCAGAGCAAAAACCGCATCAGGGACTCCAGAACTGTTGTTTTTCCTATCCTTGCGATCTCATCCACTTGATCTGCAGATGCTCCATATGCAAGCATTCGCAAGGCAGCCGTAATTTTTTGCTCAGGAAGAAGACCTAGAACATGAAAAGCATCCTCTTTTTGCACAAAATATGGATCATGGTTGCAAACATCACTCATGATTTTAGCGAACAAACTTCGTTGCATTTTAAAACGACGTCTAAAAACATGATCAGGGAAAACGCTGTTGGGAATAAAATAATCTTCCAAGAGATCTTTACCTCGTCTTTCCCTTCTTCTATCGATGTTTGCCGCACGTCCGGGTTTGGCTATCTGACCCATAGCTTCCATGGTACGGCGGGAATGTGAGGCCCTCCGCCTTCTATGGTGATCATCCTCATCCTCCTCCATTGCGAAGGCCTCATCTCCACCTCCACCTTGGTCAAGATTGACCAATTCTTCCTGTTGTGCCAACAACCTTTTCTGCTGCTCTTGCAACTGTTTATACGCTCTCCTTGAAGAAGACATTGTAAGAATTCAAGATTTGAAAACGATAAAGAAGAATTCTGAGCTAAAAAAAAGGATTGAGTTTAGTGTGAGGATGGATGTAGGGATGTAGGGTTTATATGGACAAAAAAAAAGAAGATGAGGTTCTGGACAATGCCACGTGGCACTACGTGATTGGTTGAAAATCTTAGCGGAAATCTATTCAAAAAATAGTACGTTCGGATAATGACACGTGGCGTGACGAGATTGGTTAAAAATCTTATCGAAATCTTGCCTAAATTATTGTAAACAGGAAGTGACACGTGGGTTGTCGGGATTGGTTGAAAATCTTAGCGGAAATCTATTCAAAAAATAGTACGTTCGGATAATGACACGTGGCGTGACGAGATTGGTTAAAAATCCTATCCGAAATTAAAACTATTTTTTTATTATTATTTTATAAAAAAATTATTTAATATTTTAAATGGACTGGGTGCCAGCGTATTTTGTAGGGGTGGAGATCGTTTGTGCCAGCGCATTTTTAGACTAGGTGCCAGCACATTTTTTTTGGGGTGGAGATGCTTTGGCCTATTACTGTTCATTGAGTCTATTACTGTTCAATTAAGTGGATAAATAGGCTGGGTGCTAGCGCAAAGTGGATAGGGGTGGAGTTGCTCTTATGATTACCGTCTTAGTGAATAACAAGTCAATTGTTGTGATGGTGTTCAAGTCTAAATACTCAAATCACTTTTTTATTCACATCAGAATGTTGGAATGCTTGGTCACTCACCTATAAATTTGATAAAGTCAACCATAAATAAATATAGTGTTTTACTTCTAATAATTTTGATATCAATTTCAATGTGCAACAATGAATTTTTGGTCACCAATTAATGCACATCCTTCAAAGATTTGTCCTTCTTTTAAGAAAGCTTGTTGCTGAGGAGAGATAATCGGGTTGCAATACCACCAAACCAATCAGCAAGAATCTTAGGAATAATTTTAAACAATAAGTAAGCAAGAGCAATTAGGCAATACTGTGTAATATTGTCTGCCGTTTCCATTTTAGGGCTAAGATTCATAGAATTGCAATTAGCATTCGAGTACAACCAACCACGCTTAAAAAATCTTGCACAAGAGCAATAACATACAAACCAGCAATATCCCAACAAGAAGGATAAAAAGAATATAAAAAAAAAAAAAAAAAAACTAACGAAAAGTTCAAAATAAACTTTAATTTTAATGAAAAATTTTCGTTAAAAATAAACAGTACCAGGAGTGTTTCGTTGAATCTTCCTAAAAAAAAGCTGTCCGGACTTGGAGCCCTTGCAGGAACAATGTAGCTGGTTAATACAAAGCAAAAAAAGATTTTATAGGAAAATATCCTTGGCGGATTTTTAAACTATACATACTTATCAAAATATGTTTTTCATGTAGTTTTTTAGGAAAATTACAAAACCACATACAAGTGTGATCATATTTTTGTCTTAAGTTTGTCAGACTGCCTGTAATCATGATCAAGTTTCTAGTAACACATAATAACATCATTCATAAAGCAATATTATAGTCACCCGTACTACTTTTAATAATATCTCCTTAATTGCAAGAAGATCTTAATTTCGACTTTTATAAATGACGAATTTATATCAAGTTTTTCCGATTTTCCTATTATATTTACTCCTTATGAGACCTATCCTAAAAAAATAAATATATAACTCATAGTTACTATCACTTAGTACTATGATTTAGTGGTATTTTTTTTTACTTGTAAGTGAAAGCTCTTAGGTTCAATTATCGCCAAAAGCGAATTTGAATCACATTATTTTTAATCTATTGTGAGATTAGGTACACATCATCCCCTAATATAAATAATATCGGTTATTCAAAAACAAAAAAAAAAAAAAAAAAACCCAAGTCAATATATGTGGGGTATATTCCTCGGAATTGGATTATTTCCTAGGCAGGAGATCAGGATTCTCCTGACCTACTAACATGGATCGTTGGATTAAAATCCAACGGCTACAAACACGAAACTTCTCTAAAAATTATAATAATTATATCCGTTGGATCAAAATTCAATGATTCATGTTAGTGGATCAGGAGGATCTGATCTTCTGCTCAGGAAAGGATCCAATCCCATATTCCTCTCCTCAACCTCTTTCTCTCTCGCCTTCCCTTTAAGTAGTCACTAATAGTCTGACAGTCTGACAGTCTGACAGGCTTCAGTTTCTTTTTATTAATTTCACATTGAGTTGTCCAACTCCAAGTCACCAACCCCACCAAAACCCCCATCCAAGAGCGCTCTATCAAAACCCAGCTTCCCCATAACACCCATCTCAACAAAATCCCAGAGAACCAGAGGAGTTAAATCCCAGAACAAAAAAATGTGGCTGGTGTACGTGTGCGACGAGGAGGAGAAGGAGCTGGGGAGGCAGCAAGCTCCTGGAGCATGCCCGTACTGCGGAGGCAAAGTGCAGGCGGTGGATGTCGAGTCTCAGCGGAAGCTCTGCTTTCTGCCCTTGTGCTTCAAGATCAAGAGGAAGTACTTCTGTACTCTCTGCTCCAGGCGCTTGGTCCTGTACTACTAGCAACACCAACAACTATGTATAATTATATAACTACTACCAGAGACCCAAGAAATCGTAGCTAGATTTGTGATTCTCTCTCTCTCTCTCTCTCTCTCTCTCTGCTATTTTAGTTTTGAGTACAATTATTAATGGGATTCAGGAACCAGCTGGGGCTTTTGTTGTACAAATGATTGTTAGATGGTTCTTAATTCGAATGTCGAATTGCTAATGACAATGACATGCGATCTGCTGCTGTTAAATCTAATTATTGATTGGTTTGGAATGTCTTGTGTCTGTTTTTTTGGTAATTTATTGACCAGTTTAAATTTATAATTACTTGTTTACAGGAAATCACTAATCATCAGTGTAGCATTATTTGTTTGACATTTAGAATTATGCAAGTAGTGGATTACTTGGTGATTACAATTTTCGTCTCGAGTTCAAACTTTTTCTCTCTATAACTTATAATTTAGTGTAGTAATATCACTTATACTCACGAAATTCTGATTATATTTTACGAACATTAATCATTGGCTCTATGTGTTTCTTTACTTCATTGCAGGTTAGCTTATAAGTCCCACATTGTTTTTAAATTTTACCAATATCAAAACATGGGGGTTTCGAACCTTCTATCCACCACCAACTCGTTTCTGTTTTTCTAATGGCGACCAACTTTTTTGTGCAGAAAATATATTTCATCAGGAAATGTCTAGACACCTTCGATTGCCAATTTTTATAGGAAATAACACATCTACATTTCTCTAGGTTAATATTTACGATAAACGTTAGACTTTAGTACAAGATATACGGATTACTGATAAAAGGGTAATGCTAGGAAGATTAAATTTAAAGACAAAATTTGTAAATTAAATAACGTGTCACCAATAAAAATGAGCACATTTATCAACGCTTAAGTAATAATTCAATCATCAACTTCCATATCATTTAATTTCTAAAATTTTGTCTATAAATTTAGTCTTCATATCTTTACCCTTAAATTACAGATTTCTGTTGCAAAAAAGAGAAAAAAACGACTTGGAGCCCCGAGAGAATAAAATTAACTTTTGTTTGTTTATTAATATTGTCTTGGTTTTTTTAAAATGAAATTTAGACAAAGTGTGGCTGAAAATGTACGTATAGCCAACCCATACATTGTCTTCTGTAATCTGTAACCCGATTATTGAGTTTGTCGACAATTGTCTGAGGGAGTTGTTACAGCGTTCTGAAAAAGACATTATCTGCTATATATATATAAGATGTAAGTGAAAAAAGCTGTACATTCGGGAGAATTATAGAATGACACTTTTTTCTTTTTGAATAAACAATATTATCTATACTAAGGGATAAAGGGTGAACTTAACCTCACGATAGGCTAACGATAATGTGGTTTTAATTCGTCTATGATTTTTTTAAAGTGTCTTTTAATGCGCAAATGTTGATTTTATAGAGAACCTTGAGCAGTGGCTGTGCCATAAAATCTACTAAAGGGGGTCAACCTAATTAACAAAAATTAAGATTAAAAAAAAAAAAAAAAAAAAAAAATCATCTAATAGCACAAAATTCTTGCCTTTGCCAAGTTGATTTTCCCCATTCAAGGAATGAGGTGCCATAATAATGCCTCTTCATGCAGGGGTAGTAAACTTCACTAATATAAAAATTTATTTCATAAATAACCACAACTATTATTGTATATAGCATCCATATTACCAATCTTTATATCTTAGGAGGCTAGAAACATATGAGTCAACGACTCAAAATTTGCGTAGTTGTGAAATTTATGTTAGTTTTAATTTTACTAAAGGTCCAATCAGTGAGAAAGGTCATGACTTGAGAATAATGTGTAAAAAATTAAATTTAAACATATATAAATCGCAAACTGTTAGAATGAGAAGGGTCAGTTGACTACCTTGAGCGTTCATTGGCGCTGCCCTTGACCTTGAGTAGTTGTCACATCCCATCCCAATTTTAATTGTATTTTATTCCCTAGCAGTGAGAAATTACAAAAATGCTTCTGATGGCCTAAATGGAACTCTTATGCGAACATTTAAGTACCTTTTACTTAAATCAGACGTGCAACGAACGATTTACGCACTTATTCCAATGCAAGTTATTTTCCGACGAAGTCTCAGCTCAGTCTCGTCGAGTTGGACGAGATTGAAGCCATAGACCACTCCCCCATCATCTTCAGGCCTGGATTAAAGTTATGTATGCTTGAATCGGCCTTGGTTTCACTGGATTCCAATTGATATTAAACGAAAGTTCTTTGGAGACTTGGTTGTCGACATATGGGTCGTAAACACTTTTTTAATCCTTTTGTTAGACTCTATGCATCAGATATGAGCGTTTCCGGTAGGGCTACCTTGACTGGCTTAGTTAAAGTATTTTCGTGTGTCAGAGCTCCATTGGAATAGAATTCCTCTTGGGAATTTCCAAGTCTGGATGCCCTTTTCGGACCTATTAGCATACGATGTTGCAGAACAGACTTGACTTAATATGTTCGTCCAGGATAGAAGTAGTCATACTTGGGATCAGAGTTCAGAGCCACATTCGGATGATTTCCGAATCGCCTTTTCAACTATTCCCTTGAATGGCGTATGGCCCATGTTTGAATGTTATAACCCATAACTTTGCTAGTTGTATAAACTTTCCGGAGGACGGATGGTGCATTGGACTTCCAGGTCAAGGCGCGATGTGCATGTGCCTGTAACCCGCCAATTGTAATTGCGCTTATTATGGTTCGAATCTCCCAAGCTAATAACCATTTTAATATGGGATTGGCTAAGAAAGACTCTTCTGACATTGTTACTTTTGAATTTTAGACTTGCACTCGTGCAAAGTTTTCAAAGTTTATGCTTTGTTTTGAAGTGAGTGAGGTATTCCTTGCATCACCAAAAAGAGAAAATAAATAAAAAATATTGAAATTAAGACAAATAAAGCTTCCTTATTTAACGAGAAAATAGGATTAATTGACTAGAGAGTGTGATTGACTCTGGAAATGATTGTTTGCATATCTTCGATGAGGAGAATCAAATAACTGATGTAGTTCTAAAGGCATGATATAATGTAAAAATTACATCAGGGATCACTTTTGATGATAAGCCTATGATGGGGTGTTAGGAGATGTTCTTCATAAAACATGTCTTCACATAGACAGGGACGTTGCAATTGAGTCTAAAATGGACTGCCAACATATCCCAAGAAAGGAATCAAACCATGTGTAGTTCAGATATTGCCTTTTGCCGAGGAAATAGGGAAAGGTCTGTGAGAGGCATGTCTTTCACTAGCAGAGGCCCTCCTTCCTAGCATCGATTATTCGATTCCCCTAGTATCTGACCTTCTACAAATTGCCGTTATGGTCAAATAGTGAGGGTAAAAAGTCATCGGCCAAAGGAATTTACCCAAGTTGTGTAGCCATTCTCGGCCAAGAATGGCGTTGTAAGGGGATAGGCAATCTATGACGTGGAAGGTCATCAGATGTTTAGACAGTTTCACTCGCACCGCAAGCTTTATTTATGGTTCCCAAGGTGTAGAGTGAAACCCTATCAAGGGTTTAGATAATAGCCCTTCTGTTGTTGACCCAACCGAGGATGCCTATCATTTCAGCCGTACCTCTAAAAAAAAAATGTTACATTCTAATCCATTATCTATCAAAACTCGGCCTACCATGGCATTAAAGATTTGCAGCTTGACAACAAGAGCGTCGTTAAGGGGAGGGCAAACAGCTTCTAGGCATGCGATTCTTTGGTTGGGGTCATTCACGTGCCGCCTTCCTTCCTTTCTGTGCCTTTTGGAAGCATCCCTACTGTGGAAATTTTCAGGTCGACGGGCCGAGGGCCTACTCCAACAACACCGATACTGTCCCCACTTAACCACCTGCACAATCCTCAGGTGTGGGGTTTTATCACAAAAGGCCTCGGTGTTAATTAGAGAGGGGTATTTCTATTTAAAGCACTCTTCTCTTCTCCCTCTGTCCGATGTGGGACTGGGGGTTCCAACACTCCCCCGCACGTGAGACCCCACTTATGGATCACACGTGAATTTCCACACATCGGCAACCACGTGGAGCCATGTCGGGACTCACCCAATCACGCGGGGCCAATGGGGACCCACCCAAACACGTGGCATCTTTGGCCTACGTGGACAATCACGCGGGGCCAATGGGGACCCACCCAATCACGTGGCAGTACGGGCCCGTCCCCTGGCTCTGATACCATGTGGAAATTTTCAGGTCGACGGGCCGAGGGCCCACTCCAACAACACCGATACTGTCCCCACTTAACCACCTGCACAATCCTCAGGTGTGGGGTTTTATCACAAAAGGTCTCGGTGTTAATTAGAGAGGGGTATTTCTATTTAAAGCACTCTTCTCTTCTCCCTCTGTCCGATGTGGGACTGGGGGTTCCAACACCTACTTTCCATATGTAAGGTTGACCCTGGAAATAGTTTTCTTCCCGAACATGGGATCAGAGTAGACCTTGGGTTCTCTGTGGCTTCCCACAGTGTACTTTTGGAGCAAGTTCTCGAGTCAACATGCATAGACCTTGACTAGCCATTCTTGGTGGTGCCTAGATGGCTGAGTTTTGAAATGGGTGACGGTATCTTCGATATTTTTTATCCGCTCCTCTAGCCTAGAGAGTCTTGCCCGCTCCTTGGATTGCAAAATTTTTCGGATGTCCTTTGCCGATGCACGTATCTTCAACACGCCGCCCCAGGCTTGATCCATGAAAAATGTACCTTTGTTATTCGGGTCGATGTCTCGACTGTGGGGTGACCATCTAGGAAAGATTTCCATAGGGGTAGAGTGATATAGTCGAGAGGAATAAGAGTTCACTCTCAATGAAAGCATCCATTGTTGGAACCAAATTCACGCACCACCGTATGTGAAGGAAGTGCACAAACTCGAGCAACCTGCAAAACAATAAACAACCGTGAGCAAGCCTAGGACCAGGGGAGGGGAGTGTGGGCCAAAGGCTCTTCGACGGTCAAGTTAGTGAACAATTTCAGACTCAAGTAGTGGGTAAGAGAATTCAAGTGTAAAAATTGCGTTACCAAAGATGAACCTCGATTTTTTATTTAATCTGTCAAGCTATAGTCATTGGTGGGATAAAAAATTAGTCCACAAAATAGTCTGAATAGCATCTCGTCAAGAATTACATAAATCAATTTGGAAAATGCTCTAATTTACACTGTTATTATTCAAAATCAATGGAATACCACTAAATTAAGCAACCATTATTAGTGTTCACAGTGAATGCAATACTGTATTACATTCACTTTAAACCATAATAGTGGAAAATTAGAGTATTTTCCAATCAATTTTAAGCATAGCCATGTATGGTGGGTGTGATTGTTTTTGTTTTCTTGGGTGAAAGTTAGGTTTAGAGTATATGCAAGGCTATAGACAAAATTGTTACGAGAAGATAGCAACTTATAGGGCACAAATACATTTGTTATGTGGCAATTTGTATCAATGAAATAAGGACATCTGGACAAAAATTTATTCATGTTTAGTTTGTTGTTACAAAACGCCAACGTAACAATATACCCTGTCATGTAAATTGTTCTTCTATAAAAGATTGCGGGAGTTTTCTTTTTCATTCAAAGGCTTTGACGATAATTGGAGTTCAAAACTATACGTGCAAACAGACAGGGAGGTGAGGTGCTGCCAAATCAGACCCTTAGGGATCGGTTGGTTTTAGCAGATCGACCCTTGTCGTTTGCAGAAGTGGGTGTGAGATCGCTTTCTATTTCAATATTTACCATGTTTAAGCATGCAATAGGGTGGAGGGGCCAAACGACTTACATTACACTTCCAGAAAAAAGCCGAGTACTTTTCGGTTTTGGGATACTATCCAATAAATAAATAAATAAGTAGCTTAATTAGTAGACATCGTTTATATCATGCAAAAGGATTAGCAATTTTTTTTATACGCATAAACATTCGCACATCAGATAATTAGCAATAGATAAGCAACCCTCTGTAGAAACGTGAGAGTGTACGTTGTTGAGAATGAATATCACATTGATGAGAGAACGGACCTTACATGTGCTTATAAGTAGCTGAGCTACTCCCCATATTGAATTAGTTTTATAGTGGAACCTCAACTTTCTTCATACGTATGATTGTAAAACCTAGTTTCCTTTCTAAAATAACTCAAAAATGTAACAATATATTTAACCGAATGTAATACGAGAGAAACTTAGAAAGGCACACCCTTCTTGGTAAATGCTCATCAGAAAGAAAAAGTTGACTGTTAAGTGGATATTTAGGGTACAATTTGTATAGTTGAGAAGAAATTAAGGTGGTCCATGGACCATGCGTAAATGGTATACTTGAAGCATTTGGCATAAAACAATTCACAAAAAACCCAGAAAGCGTTGTTTGGACTAATCAACCGTGGAGATGTCCCATATAAAGTATTTTGCATAAAATCCAAAAAGAGTTTTGCATCTACAAAATCCCACAGAGAAGCAATTCCCACCCAGGCAGAGAAGCAAACCCAAATTCTAGTCGAGTTGAGAGGCGTTGAGGGAGGGAGTCAATGACGAACCACCGACGAGCAATTCCCACTCACGACGATGATGATCGGTGGATGGTGTGTGAATTATGGAGAGAAAGATCGAAAAACTGGGAAAGACTCGTGTGAATTGTGATTTGTGATATGTGTGAAAAATGAGCGTGGACAGTGGAGATTTACTCAATAAAAAGTTGGAGCGTTGATACGGTCTGGGCCGGGGGCCCTTGTCCTCAGATATTTGGACTCGCCCCACCCCATTTCGTGTATAAAATATATGAACCCACCCCGACCCGCAAGTCTAGGACCCGTTTGCCCATTCCTAATAGGGTTATTTGGAGATAGGTTCTTGAAACTCTTATTTTTCAAACAAAAACTCACCTATCACTACTACAAAAAAATCTATTTCCGAGGAAAACCAATTTATCGTGCAAAGAGAAATTTCGTCGTGCAAAATTTGGGGATACAAAACCTTCATCGTCTAGAAGTCCTTGGGTAAATGTAGAGAAGCAAAAGAGTTGCGCAATGAAGATGAAAGGTTTGTCACGCAAAGGATTTGTGTGACAAAAATTGGTCAACAAGGTGATTCATTGCGATAAAGTTTAAGGGACGAAGATCAGTGGTCGCTACAACTTTCAGGTCGAACTTTCATGCCAAGGTTGAGGCAAAGAAGCATCTTCGTTACAAAAGACTTTGCACGGCGAAGGTTGTTGTCGGAAAAATCCCACAACGAAATTTGTCATATTTTTTTAGATTTTTTATTTATAAATTATATGTCGCTTGAATTTATGCGGGATGAAAATTAAATTTCAGGCGACAACCTATTTTCATTGGAAAAATATTTTCTTATTTTTAATTATTAATTTATTTTGTTAAATTAGAGTTTCAATTAATTTAATGTTTTTTTATTTAAATAAAAAAAGATTAATTAATTTAGTTATTATTTATATTATATTTAGAAATGCAAGTACAAGCAATACAAATGTTATAGTATCCTAGTACAAAAAAAAAACTAGGGAAAATTATATTCTACCATTTCTTTTTCACATTTTTTAAACTAAACATTTGTAGTATTTTAAGTTTTGATTAAACTTTTAAAATTTTAATTAGGGTGCTTTAATTATGTCCACATCAGCATTTTGTTATTTAACTCATTATCTTTTATTAATGTAAAAGGATATATACTCATTTCCAGTTTATCCCTTAATATCTATTATTAATTTTTAATTATCTCCCTAAAAATTAGAGAACAGTTTTCTGCATTTTCGTTTCTCTCACCCAGTTCATCAAAAGAGAGATACAGTCGTGAGAAATTTAGCAGGGGAGAGAGAAAGAGAAAGAGGGAGAGATAGAATAGCTACTGAAAATAAGCTGAAATTTGTTTGGGGAGATAGAGAAATTAGGTGTTCATAAACAATGATCCATTTTATTGGCTTACGAATGTTCTGTGATCATCTCTTGACATGGATCATTACAATTTATTTTTCAAATAGAAACGTACCAGAGTCAAATTGAAACGTACCAAAGTCAAATTAAAACGTACCAGTATCGAATTAAAACGTACCAATGTCGAATTAAAATGTACCATGCAACTTGAAACGTAGCTCATGTTAAAGTGAAACGTATCCAATATAATATCTAGAAGGCAATGCGCCAATCGAAATTAACTTTCCAAACTTACCATGCAACTTAAAACGTACCTCATGTTAAAGTGAAATGTACCCACTATAATATCTAGAAGGCAATGCGACAATTAAAATTAACTTTCCAAATGTACTATGGTACGTGAAAAACTATGAAAACATGGATAAAAAGTGCAGTAAAACAAAAGGCTTACCCTATGGTATCAATATTCAAATTTGAAGGTGTGATACATCATACCACCATCAAAGTTGGTGGAGAACATTCATTAAATTAACTTAAACGATGGTACGATACACACATCGATTGGAAGAGTTGGTGTGTGCTCCAATACGGTGTGGAGTTGGAAGAAAAAGGTATGTAAGAATAGAAGCAAATATCAAGTTTTTTTTTTAAATTTTAAAAGAATTTATATTGAAATTGAATACTGAATCATAACCACTAGAGATTTTACAGTTAATTTGATACACTACATATAATGACAAATTATATAATTTTGAATTATGTGGCGCCTAAATTGTAGGACGATATTTAATTAAAATTCTAAAAGGCATGGATGTTTAATCTCAAAATTTCAAAAGTTAAGCATCTGTATCAAAACAGCCCAAAAAACTGTAAAAGCGAGGCTCGAAATCTATTAGTTGGGACGCTTAGGGATCTGCGGGTGGAGCGACTGGGAACGAACATAATGTGTAAGGTGGATGGGAATCTGGCATCGGAAATCTTAGAATTAAAAAAATTAGTTATTAATCCTAATAGGAATTCATATGTATTAAAATTTAGAAATAATATACTTTTACCTGTCGTCACTTCTCTAACCTATAAGAGAATGGCCTCGAACCAAAATGATGGGAAAGTTTATTTTTCGACCTATGTATTAGCGGGTTTATTAAAAAAAATTATTAAAAATTATTATACTTACCAAAAACTCGGGGTCCTGAAAATGCCTGCATAGCCATTCCCAATCCTCTAGGCACTCCATCAATTCCTTAAGGTAGCCTTCTTCGAGAGTGGTATCTACATCTGATAAAGACTTAAAATGTTTGTGAAGGTCGCTCTTTCACTCGGGATACCACTTCGTGAAAGAGCATTGAGGTGCTCAACATCATAGTTTAGCTACAAAATTAAAAAAATATAAAAAAATATTAAATTATTGATAATAGAATACATTAGTAAAAAAAAATTACTATTAACGGTACTATATTATGAAAAAAAAATATTAATAATAGTATATGTTATTAAAAAAAGTACTAATAAAAGTTGAAAATACTAATCGACAACATCGCGTTCTTCGTGTTCTCTAGCACTGCTCTCCGTGTATCCCACTTCATACGGCAATGGGTCTGCCCTAGAAACTCAACGCCATAGGCCAACCTGCTGTGCTACTCAGACATTAAGGCAACACGGTGTTAGGGATCATAAGTAAGGGTGAATCAGTCGTTTGCCACACGTGTCACCTTCACGATCTTGATCTGTCTGCATGGCCCTCTAGAATTATTCTTAATTGAAAAAAAAACATTTACGGTCATAAACTGACACACCCCGATCGAGATCAGGGCATGTTGGCCGTCACTTGGAAGTGACGTAACCATGTGCACAGTGCGGAAGCTAATAAAATAATAATAAAAAATAGTACGAATAAATAAAAACCAGCTTTACACAAAGTAATAACCAACATGTGCAAGCGTAAGTGTGAACACAAGGTTCAGAGCACGAAGACCTCATGCAGTCCGGGAGAAAACGACACAACAAAAGCACACCCGAAGGTGGTCCTACACTGGTGATAGTCTGTCAGATATGCCAGGGAAATCCTCTGGGAAGCCACCAAAAGTGCTAGCCAACTAGAACCTGGAGGGCCGCAAAACAAAGCTTTTCAAAAACCATTTCATAAACAAGTTCTAACCCCTCGCCGTAAAACCTATATACTTCCCAGAAAATATAATATACATGTATATAAATCATGCTCAGAAAACATGCTATGCCAGAACCTCGAAGTAAAATGCAAGTGCTCAGGTAATATCACATCAATGCCATATAATCTGTCAGCCGGAGTCACTTAACGTGACCTGTACGGCTGAATCTAGAGCTCAAATCTCCATCTCACTAGCTATACCTGCACACAAGTTGGAACCACCTAAAGTGGTCTGTACGACAAGCCTGGGTATAATATAAGTACGCTTAAGTGCTACGATCACGTGAAGGCTGGGCGAATAATCGCAGGTCACCTACGAGTCGGAACCACCTAAAGTGGTATGTACGACAGGACTGTGCACTTAACTTGGATCCAAGATGAGCCTGTGGTGCGGGAGGTGAACATCACGTGAAAGACTGTGCCCAACTCTGGGCGGGAGGACTAACACCGGGGGTGCAGGTTATGAGCTCTCTAAGCATCTCAAGTCACTACTGAACGTAAACATAAATCATAACTCACCAGGCACTTACCTGTACGTCCGCAGCACCAAACATATATAAACATATGCGATTCATAATGCGTAAATAAATGACAAAGTATAAGCATGACATATAAACGAATAAACGTTTCATTTCACTTTCTGGGAAAAGTATAAGTATATAGGTATATACGGAAAACCAAAAGCCCACTCACTGGTATGTGGAAGGGTCGTAACCCCCTTGCCTCGAGTGACCATGCTTGTCCTCGGGATAGGTATCACCTATATGCGAAACAACTATAAAAACGTTAATTTTAAAACACATAACCAACCTTAAGAAATCACTTCTCATACAATGCTCAAATGGGGTGTATGAATACACCAACATGATCTACTCAACCTCAAGAACATCCCCATATTTTTAGAAAAAAATTTCACTGTCGCACGCGCCGACCAAGGCACGGCCACACGCGCCGGTCACGCGCAGGCACGTGCCTGGCATGCTGACGGCGTCAGTTAACGCCGTCAGGAATATTCCGTTAACGTCGTTAGGAATATTCCGTCTAAACTGACGGAATATTCCGTCGTCTTCTCCGGCGAGGCTCCGGTGCCGTCGCCGGCGCCGGAAAATCGTGAAAACTTCCAATCTTCATATCTTCTTCGTTTTTCAACCAAATTTCACAAAATTGGTACCAAAATGAAGCTTGCAACGAGATGAACAAATCCATACCACTTTCAAGTGCTAAAATCCATGGAATCTCGCCAAGAAAACACCACCAACTCTGGCCAACCTCGAAACTCACGATCCTGACGTTCAAAACCTTCAAACGAACCACCCCGAGCCTCCTAAGGACCTCACCAAGCTTCCTACAAGCTTGAAATCCCCAAAAACATAAGAATTTACGTGTGCATGAACAGTGACAAAAATCGGGTATCCCGAGTTCGACGTGAAAACGAAGGTATCCTTACCTGAAATAGGTATGGTAGAACTTCTACGGACCTCACGAGCATGGATATGCACTTTGTTTCTTCGATCTGTGAGGATTACAAGGGTTTTGGGGTATGTCCGTACAAATGGGATGGGAAATGGGGAAGGGAAATGGCACGGGACAGGGTGCAGGGCAGGGAAAGGATGAGGGAAATGTGGGAGAGTATGTGTGTGATCCACATCCTGCCAACAACAAACCAAAAACAACCACACAACAAAAATTCACACCAGGGGCAAAATCGTCATTTCACACTTACGTTTTAAAAATTATGAGACGAGCTGTCACATAAACCAACTTAAACTCCAACCAAAAATTTGGCAGAACCTTCCCTAAAAATATAACATTTTTTATAAGATTCAAACAGTAATACAACAGTAATACACATCCAACCAACAATTTCAACTATTTTTTCACTTTTGTATCATGAAACCAACATTCGCAGCATGCACCCAATTATAATCATCAACAAATATTTTTAAAATGCAAAAAAATTACAATATCAATAATTTATTACTACATGTCTGTGATCCCTTTCCCTCCACTGTGGATGTCACGAGAGTCTGCTCTGCGTGGTCGCCAGTGAGTCCGACGAGCGCTCATCTGTAGATGCATCACTGAAGCGGTGGATGACGTCGACACCTCAAAAACCGGGGGAGTAGCCGGTGTAACAGTTGTGGGCTCTACAATTGGTAGAGCAATACCAATCGGAGCAGGATGTGCATGAGGTGTGAAAGGTGCACTAGTAGCTGAGCGGCGGTGAGAAATCAAACGCAAAATCTTAAAATTTACCAACAACGAAATAATGAATTTATCCTAAAATTACAAAATTATTTATAAAATTAAAATCTTAATCATAATATTAAACTAGCATATGGACACACATAAGGTGTGTAAGAAAAATTTTTATTTTTATTTTTGAAATAGAAGGAGAGAGGAAGAGAGTGATAGAGAATGTGAGAATGGGAAGTTTTTTATTTATTTATTTTTTTTATTTTTTTTAAATTAGAGATATGTTATGATTCCATATAAGTGAGTCTTTGAAAAGAAAAAAAAAACAAAATTTGGTTGTGTGAAATTACATTTCTACCACATATTTCTTATTCATGTTTTGCTTTAATTAGAGGATTAAACTGATAATTTCATATAATTTTAATTGACAATGAGTGTTTTATTAATTAATAGAGATAATTATCCTCAATCTAAAACTAAGAAATAAAACTTCATCCTAAATCCTAATATACACAAATTATTAAACTATATAATATCCTAAATCCTAAAATTATTAAACTAAAACTAAAATAAATCCTTAACAAACCTAATCTACCGAAAAAAGAAAAAAAAAACTCAAAATTATTAAAACAAATTAACTAAATTAAAATTTGTACAAAAAAAAAAAAAGAAGGATAACAGAAAAACGAACTCCGACACCCATCTTCCCCACTGTCGTCGGCTTCCACTGCAGAACCTCCCATTCCTCCTCCCCTTGCCTACGCTCACCCATTCCTACCCAGCCGCTTAATCCCCTCTATAGAACCGTAAACCCTAATTAACTTTAATAATTAAAAATTTTAAATTACAGAGAAATTCGAGAGTGAGAGATTACCTTGAGCTTGAGAGAGGAGGGGATTCAAGAGAGGGAGGAATTTGAAAGGGAGAGAATCTAGAGAGGGAGAGATTACAAAGAGAAAGGGTTGGGTCTAAGAGAGAAAGGTTGGGGGGGGGGGGTTTAAGGGGATGCAGTCAAATTATGATTTGATAGTATTTTGATAAATTTTAAAATTAGAGTGTAATAAATTAGGATTTTAAAAGACTTTCAAATTATGATGTAGTCAGATTAGTATTTAAGAGGATTTAAAAAAATACATCTAAATTCATAGGTATTTAACTGAGATTTAAATTTATGTTTTTAGAGTGATTATAAATCTATATGTATTAAAAAAAAAAATCAAAGATTTGGCGGTATTTCATTAAGTTGTGGATTTTGTGGAACTTGAAAACAAGAAGTATATATAACCAAGCTAAAAAAAAAAAAAAAAAAGAATCCCACATCACCCCTTAGGATTTCAAATCCAGCTTATGTTCTTCTAGCTATCTTCCTTCATTCTTTACTTCTCAACCGTCACTATCCTCAATCCCATCTTCTTGAGTCTAATTCTGCAATGCTCAACCATCATGTTAACCTGAAATACCCATACACCCTGGTTGACGTGCCATGTTTGCTATCGTTTTTAGTGATTCCACTATCATCTCACCATTTTTACAGTATCTTGAAGCCAAAAAAGGGACCATGTTCTGTAATCATCCTTTGCTCCTTTTGAAAGTTTCTTGGGAAATAGAAAATATAACCCATTTTCTTAATCTTAGGACAAAAATAGGATTTTTTTTCCGAATATGCATACGTCATGCACAACAATAAGACATAAATAGGATTTTTCTTACACCTTGAAATGACTTAATTGCCCTCATATATAAATGAGTTATTTCCTTCCATTTTTTGACTTCTCTATATCTACTCTCTCTACTTTCCCTCCCTTTCTCTCTAACATTGATATTTATTGGTTGTTCTTAGATTAGTGAAAGATAATAGAAAACCCAATTAGAAGATTTAATTTTGATTATATATGCTTTGGTTGGAAGGGAATACATTTTGTGCTTGTAGTTGTAGATTGGGAATTTCTTCCTCAAATCATCATCTTTTTCCCCAAATTCAAAATCTCATTCAAAACCCATATGGGTCAAAACCAATTTGCAGTCCAAAAAATTTTCAGATGTTGAAGAAAATCCATTATGAAAAAGTAAAAACACCATTTTTCTGTTGCAATCACTATCTTTCCTCCACCAATGAATGCCATATCCCTCTAAGTTCGAAGAAAATCCCAAATTTGCTATCTATATATGTGCAATGACGTCGGTTTTGTTGTGAACGTGTATCGTGCAATTAACGATGTTAGGGGATATGTGGGCCCTAGATTCTGGAATCCCTTAAAGATTTGTACACCCTTAATGATTTGTAGTTTACAAATCTTTGACCTGAACTTAGATTCTAGAAATCCTGTTAAAAATCATCTATTTCCTATGACATACAAACGATATGCATGATAGGATTAAAAGCACACCACAAAGTAGCACACAAATGTCCTATTAATTTTCCTGATTAATAATAAGATTTGTCAATTGTAGCATATGAAAATAAGGGTCTTTCCCGCAGAAAATTGTTTTATCTAACTACTTAAAATGTCACAAAAACTGGGTTGTTGTCCCTACTGACCAGCCACCGAAAAATAATTATTAGACTGACTTACACTTATCTAAAGTCTACAAAATTTTATATGCAGATACTAGACACACAGAGCTATACTCACACAAATTTTTGGGATTTTTGGAGTTGATTTCTATTTAAATTAAATCGAACAAAAACAGGACAAAAACAGATTTTAAGTAGTTCGCAAATTAAGAAAAACAAGTTAGGGGAATTGCTATCCACAACCAAATAATCATGCAAAAATTTTATGTTTCATTCAAATTCCTTCTATTTCCGGATGAAGATGCTCAAGTTGGCTCAATGTTATAACTCAACCTATTACTCTTTCTTATGTAGTATGTTAAGAGAATGGCATTTTCAACTTAACTTAGTCCCTAACATGCAATCTAGAATGGCGTGTTCATAGATTTAACAAGTAGAAATCATTAAGAACAAAAAGAGTTTGAGTCATCACAAGGCATCGTAAGTACTAGTGTTGTCTTACTTATCCTAGAAATTGGTTCACATGTTAATCGAAATTAACAAGTACTACTCTATAACATATGTAGGTCCTCATTTGACAAGGGCAAGCACACACATATTCATAGCATTAGAATCCTAGATATGCTTACTAACTATCCATCCATAGAAAACACATGAAGAATTCATCAATGAGACAAGTGGTGAACCAATTTTCCTCCATTCATAAAAGTAATTCAAACGAATTGTCATAACAAACTTGCAACCATATTTGGGACTTCAAAACAGCCCCTAACTACTAAAAATTTAGTTACACATTATTCTCAAATAAAACCAAAAGAAAGACATGGGTTTGAGAAGATAAAACCGAAAGAAAAGAATGTCAAGATTTCCTCTTTCCTTTCCTTCCTTCCCCAACGCAGCAGCCTTGCCTTTTTTCCTTCCTTTCTTTCTTTTTTTTGCAACCTGCAGCCCTTTTCTTCTTTTCTGCTACCACAATTTTTTCTCCATAACTCACCCCACTAACAGCCATTTAGTGATGACAATAAATGAGAGGAAATGCTAAAATAATTGTAACTCTTTGGGCTGCCTTTATGCCCATTACTCCCACTTAAATTTCCATTTCCTCTTATATTTGAATAGGTGTCAGCTGGCTTGTTCTTGGCTGCATCAGTTTTGGCTGCTAGTTTTATTGGATTTATTGCTTTCAATGCTTTCTTGTCAGTTACAAACTACTCAGCCTCTTAGGAACTTTTTAGTGTTAAAATGGCCATAACTTCTTCTAGAAAAATGATATTAATAATCCGCGAAATGCTCCAGAAAATAGACATTCGTAACTTTCCAAGTATATAAGGCTCATTCTCTAAGTCATTCTAAGCTATCTGAAACTTGCTTCCAAAGTCAGCTGACCAGCACATGCAGTTTTGACGAATTTGTTACATAAAATTCCAATTATGCTATTTTTCTTTTCTTTACTTGACAAATCCTACAAAACACAAAAACAAAGTAAATAGCTCAAAAATGTAAGGAACTAACTAAGAAAAGACAAGTGAATTTGATGTAAAATTTATATAAATATGAGCTTATCAATGCACAGGACATGCACATGATATGCACACAAATCTGAGCCAATCCAAAAATCTAGAGCTCACAGTTCACTCTTCGAAATCAGAAAAATAACGTCATCACATGTGACGTCACCACCATATACACTATATGCACACCACATGCACATCATATGTATAACACATGATATGCACAGAACTGGAGATCGAACAACGAGCTGCTCTTCGCATTACTAAGAAACTTTAATGGCAACCCATTGATATAGTGGATACAATTAAAACATAATTGTTACGTATATAAGGGTACATTGGCAGTTTGAAAAGTCTTATTACGTATATCAACCACCGCTTAACGGTGCACGTGGAAAACATGATACTAGTTGTCTTTATTTCATGGACACGCATGACCCTTAATGTCCTCTAAGCTTTTTCTTAAGTTTGTTTTTCACCAAGGCCAGCTAGGTTGTGGTCATACTCGCTAAATTTTGGGGCCCAACATGAATGCATTATAACTAGTGAACATTTCCGCTTCTCATATTAAGTTATAGCCATGCACACCACAATTTCACAAATTTCGGCAATTGGACACTTGAACCAGAAATTGTTCCATCCTAGTTTTGTAGCACGTCAAAAGGTAAAGTTTATTCCATAACCCATAGACCCAAACATGGAACACAAACCCTAATTTAACTTCTAAGTATTAATTCATCTTACAAACAACTCATTTATTCCATAAATCATTTATGTAGAAACTTAGAACTAAAATAACAAAACCCACAAACAAATGAAAATTTCCAAAACACATTATGAGCTTTCTTTTCCCTATCCCTCTTTTCTTTAACTTCCCATCTCTGCAAATCCAAAAAACCAATTGAAAAAAACAAGTAATTAGATATAGAAATGGAGACGATGATCGAGTTAGAGAGACATGAACCGGATGGCTATGGAAATATGGTTGTCAAAGCTTCACTCGCTTGAAAAAATGGAACTTTCCGGCCAAAACAGAAAATCTGGTACAAAGGTCATATATTTAAGGATCGAACACTAATGCAAACTAGAAACCCTCACTTCGAAGCTTTACTCTTGACTTCCTTCTCTTTAAAATCCGAGCTCAACCTAGAAACTCAGAGATCATAAAGCTTTCTTGATATCCCTATAGATATGAGCATATTTATGCGACTTTGTTAGCCTATTTCCTTGCATTTACTTAGTTAGTTTCTATTTATTAGAGTGTTTTAAGCCATTTTCGTGTGTTTGTAGGTCCAAATGACAAAGTTGGCAAGAAAAGGCAATTTGGAGCATTCTAGAGCAGTTTTGGGCTTGGAATGGATAGCACATGCATAGAGCAAGGTGGATGGACGTTTTTGAAGATCAAAATAGGCTAGGAATGTGCTTAACATCTGTAAGAATTAATTCAAGACTTGGAAGATAAAGAATTAGCTAAAAGGAATGAACATTATCCAAACCTTATTTTATCTTATCCTAACCTAATCTTATCTCACCTTAATTGCAGATGCAAAGGGGACTCCTTTCCACATTAGAACACCTAAATATATGGATCTAGAAGCATTATCCTTTCCCCTAAACTTGTGCTGCACCACCCTTTCTAGAAGCCTAGAAATCTGCCACATCTTGGATCCTTGTCCTTGTTGGTTTGTGCTGCGCAATCATTTTCCAACACAATCTTTTGAGTGCCAAATCCTTCTCCAAAACAACATTGCCGTGCTCCCCTAGCCCTATAAATACCCACATCTACCGCACCATTCAAGGCACCACACACAAGAGCCTAAAATTAGAAAAACACAATTGTGCCTCAGCAAGGAAGAAGAAGAAGCTTGGAGTCGTGCCTGCCATTCAAGACCTTTGGATTGCTGGAGCGTTTTTAGGTGTATTCTATCCTTAGTTTTAGTTCAATGTTTGTTTTAATTTGGTCTTCAATTATGATGAACATGTGGAACTAATTTCTTTTTAGCTAGGGGTGAATTCGAAGTCATGAACATATGTTTTATATGAATTGATTTCCTCTAATTATTGTTTCGTAAAACATGAATGCGATTTACTTATCTGTTTGATTGATAACTTATTCTTGTATGTTGATAAAGGAGGCCTACTTAGTTTGCATGCATGAATTTGATGCTAAAATATAAGGGAATTTCACCTAATAGTTATGAACTTATATTTACAAGTAGTGGAGGTTGCTAGTCACAATCGTGTTAAATAAATCCATGGCAGGAGTATCATGCAGTTCATAGTTACGAATGCCTTGTCAATGCTTATGATTTTCATAGAACTTAATGATATTTGATGTGTATCTTTATCATGCAGTTCATATAGGGAACTTGATAAGAATAATTTGGTTGCGTCGCTGAGTCCAATTCAATGAAATTAGGAAAATCTTATGGTTAATTTGTGCAGTTCATGGTTAACTTGGGGCATTGTCATTCATGGTTTATTGGAATAATAATTGGAAATCGATTTGTATGCATATGGCTCATGTGTGGAGAAGAATCCTCTAGCTAGCATTTCACCCATATTGCACCCAATTTTCATACTTTTTACTTTGTTTTTGCAATTTATTAGTTTTAGTTTGAAATTCATCAAAACAAATCCTCATTTAGTAATCTGAGTCAATTTAGTTAGATTTTCGTCCAAATCACTCCTTAGTGCTTGTTTTGAGTTATTTGAGTCAATTTAGCTTGTTTGGAGTTGTTTGAGTCTAGTTTTTTGTTTTTGAGTCTAATTAGTGTAGATTAGCATCCCTCCTAATCCCCTACTTAGAACAATCCCTACTTTCACATACTACAACTATCAAAAAGAGGGTTTAATTTGTGTGATAGTTTATACCACATCACCTATCTTCCAAATGAAAAAAATGATGCAATGAGCTGAGGATTTTTAGTATTTATATGCAAGTATTTTAGTAATTTTAGTTTTGTGCATGGTGTTTTATTTTTGTCTTCTTTTTGTCCTAAGATTAAGAAAATGGGTCATTTTTGTCTATTTCCCAAGTTTATTTGCCAATGATTTGGACTTATCCAACAAATCTTTCCCACAATAAGCATTGATCAGCAAGTTGGGTATTTGGATGTCAAAAGATTGGTTCCCAGTTCCCATTGATCAACAAGTTGGGAAATATAAACATTATATATTTTCCATATATATGTGTGTGTGTGGTTATATTCCTTTTGGATTGTGCACTAGAAAAGAAATTCATTTTACGAGTCAATCAAATCCTAAGAAATCCATGAAAGGAGTCCAAACAAATCTATAGAAATCTATAACATAAATCCATATAAATCTCCCAAAATCCATATAGAAATGTAGAGTCTATTAAAATCATTTAAAATCTATCACTTTAAAAAATCCATTAAAATCCTCTAAAATCCAAATTAACCACACCGCCTTAATTTTACAAATAAAGAAGAAAAGGGGATTCGAGGTGCAGGCCAAAGAAAGAAGAAGAGAATTAAAGAGAAAAGAGGATTGGATATAATTTTACTCGAAGTACCTTGCGCGAGCCTTCGTCACACAAATGAAATTAAAAAAATAAAAATAAAAAACCGTCCATTTTTTTGTGCACGGCCAAAAATTTTAAAGCCTTGCCCGATGAATAATTCATTGTGCAAATGAAAATTGAAAAACCCGCCCATTTTTCGTGTACCGCCAAAAACTTTTAGCCTTGCGCGACGAAGTAATCATCATGTAAGGTATATTAAGGTGACGAACAAAAGAGATTCATCGCCTAAAGACACTTACATATTAGTTTTGTCGCGTAATGTTTTTAATTAATTATAAACCTTTCTTCTTTTCAAATGTCTCCCTTATTGAGTTGGTACACTTCTTATTCGGACACTTGATTTGAGTTGACCCGGTTGTGTCTAATGCCGAATTCAATAAACTAATCTATTCCATCCAAATATTTAGCAACACATTTGTTTGGATTTTGTATCCATTGTTTGTCCATTTGATCTACAAACAAATAAAATATATATGGATTACAACATCTTCAACTATGTCTTGTCATCTTATGCCTCTGGTAAGGACCCTATCCCATTCAGGAATGCATAATTTCACGTCGTAATTTACGGCTCCATCAAGATTAGATTTCAACGTGCAAAAATTTTGGCAGAATCTCCCTATAGTTCTCCAAGTACACAACATAAATATAAAATACCTAGCACTGCACTCAAAGAACGTAAGGAGATTTTACCAAAATTTCCCGATCGAAACCTAATTTGAGAACCGCAAACTACGACATATAACTATGCTCCCAAACTTTCCAAAAATGGGCCAATTCAATAATCAATTGGATCGTAGTCATGCTTTCTCATCTATGTGCTAAATCCAACTAATTCTCAAACATAATACTAAGTTTTTCTGGAATGAAAGTTTACGAAGTTAAGTATTATTAACTTCATACAACACAAAATAATTTTGTACGATGCAAAAAATATTTGAATACACATATGAATTACTTCTATCAAACTACCACATAAATTAAAATTTTTAAATCACAAATAATGAAGAAATTACCTTCAAATTCGTTCTCCAACCATAATCATCTACAACAACCCTATAGAAAACAAATTTAATTTCGTTAGTTCGAATTCAAAATGAAAATATAAGTGGCAAAATCAAATTGCTTACGGGATAGAGAGGGATAGAGAAGGGGAGAGGAGATGGGGATGGAGATGGAGATGGACAAATGTAGGACATGGAGATGGACAAACTTGGAGTGAGAGGGAGATGGAGAGAAAGATAGGGACAAAGATGGAAGGAGATGGAGAGGATTATGGAGAGAGTCATATTGTTAGAAATTTTTTATTTCTATAGTTCTGCCTCTCGCAGCTGAAGAAGTGATTAAAAACACGAAATCTTTGCGCAACAAAGTACTTTGTCACCTAAAGTAAACCGTCGTCACCTAAACCCAAACGAAACCCTAAATGCACATGGGCGTTAGGCAACAAATTTGTCACGTAAGGAGCCTTTGAGCAACAAAAGATCCTTCATCGTGCATATTTTTTTTAGTAATTCAATTTTTGTTATCAAATTAATCAAATAAAATATTTAAAGCAGATATTTTCTTAATCCAACTAATCAGCTATTGTGGTGGTGGTGCTTCTGCATCTTGATCAACGTAATACTTCACCGCCCACTAACGCCCTTGAAGATATCATCAATGTAATTCATCACGATAGTGTCAGTATCATCAATGATAAAGTTCGTCTGTTATGCACAAAAATATTAAAATATTATTAATCATAATAGGTATTATATTAAAAATAATTATTAAATTATTGATAGCTCATTAAACCTTCTTCGTTTCCTCTGACTCTTTTTTCCAGGAAAACCACTCCATAGGACATTTGTTTTGTACCAGCGACCATATGTCGTGCACAAGAATAGAATGCACCTCCTTCTCAGATTTCATTTTCCGCATGGAATCAGAGTTGATGCACCTCCGATGATCATTCATCACCCTGTGAAACTTTCTCCTTTTGTTCTTTCCTACGGAAAACAAAATTGTTCACAACCAAACAAAAAATTGTACAAAAAAATCCTCATAACCTCCCCTAAAAATTAAAATTTTCCCATAACCTACAAACTTTGATATACATATTGTCCACATCGAACCAACATTTACAAAAACAAAGTAAAAAACTCAACTCATATTTTAACTATGCAATAAATCTTTGCAACAAAAAACAACCGTAAAATTCATACAAATTGGGCATTACCTGTTTGTGATCATTCTCCCTCACATGTCACAATCACTACATTATCAGATGCGGAATCAGACAAATGCGACATCTACAAAATTATAATTTCTATAAATTCGCAAACCACAAAATTTGAGACACAATTAAACATTCAAAAACTAATTTTCTTAACCCAAAAAAAATTGTTCTTAATTGGGAGAAACAGAGACTTACTGTGAAAATCTTCAATCGTCGATGGTGAGAGTATGAAAAAGGAAACAAGATTTGGGATATGGGGGAGAGAAAGTTTTGGAGTTTGGGGGAGAAAAAAAATGGGAATTAGGGAAGAAAATGTGGAAGTGAGGAGAGAAATGTGAGCATTTGGGATTTTAATGATTCATGTAAACCCTTATGCAACGAAGCCTTTGTCATCTAAAGTTTCTTCTTCGTCGCATTTATTTTTTTTTGCCATTATTGTCTCACCGGCCATTTCAAAGACTTTGCACGGTGAAGCCTACTATTCATCACGCAAAACAATGCGCCAAATTCTCATTTTACCTCAAACATTTTCAAAGTTTGCGCGACGAATAGTTGAGTTCGTCGGGCTAACAGCTATTGCATGACGAATATCTTTGTCGCATACAGTTGTTAGTTTTTTTTTTTTCCTTTGAACATTTGGTGCAACAATCACTTACTTTGTCACGCAAAGATTACTTGGTCAATGAAAAGTGTTTCATCGCCTAAAGTTTGATCCCGCAAATAGTTTTTTCTGCAAGTGTATACAAGTAGAGGCATACATAGTATACTATATAAACTTCATTTTCCATTAATATATACTAAATTCAGTATCAATCTGAAAGTATATATACTATCTTCAATATGTTATTAGTAAGGCTCAAATAGTCAATTGTTCAACTAAATGACAGAACAACTCATCATGACTAGATTTGACCAATTTTCAAGGAATGATCATTATAGTATTCTAAAACTACAAGATAACAAACTATATTAAAAGTAAGTGGTGGATTGTTCTGCTTAATAGCGTCATTCTTTCAACTCACTATTTCTCCTACACCATCTTCTTCAACCATTACTTTCCAGGTTGGAACCCTGCTTCCCTCTTTAGTGTAACTTAAATCAATAACATCATTTGTAATAATAAAAATATAAAGCAAAAACCTATTTGTTACAAATTCTTGATCTAAAAACTATAAATTCCCCTATGTAAATCTTAAAGCTTCGCAATGGTGAATTGTCCTCATGTTAGGACCTCATCTTCAACCCATCATCTTCCAAGTACAAAACCCTCACCGTTCCTTTAGTGTGGATTAATGTAGAATATCTTCTTGAAAATAGCAAAGCTATGATTTGATCTAAAACATTAAAAAAAAATAAAAATTCTTGAGATGCTCTCTTTTGTGTAAAGTATACTTTAAAACATCATTAATTGGTCGACAAGAAGAATAATACTTAGCTCCTCAAAAATAAGAAGGAATTCCTCCCCAAACTCTTTTGTGGCCCAATTAAAAGAATTTCATATTTATGATCAAAACCGTTCACATTATGAATCACTATGTAAAGATCATCTCTCCAAATAAAAAAGTATAAAATATGTAATCATTTAATCATCAATTTGTATAAAAACGTATGGTGGGTATCGGTAAATACTTTTACGAATCGTTTATTTATTGCTACAGTTAAGTCAATAAATTACTTTTGTTGTGATTGAATTTTTGCAAAGATGATATTTAGAATTTAATTTACAATATTTTTCGTATCTGATCATAATCTTGAAGATTTATGAATCATGGTAGGGTGATTGCTATGGTTTGTGACAATTGAAGCCTCATGAGATGAATTATCCTACACATGATCTTGAATTAGCAGCCATTATCTTTGCCTTGAAGATTTGGAACATTATCTTTATGGTGAAAAATGTAAGATTTTTACGGATCATAAAAGTCTTCAGTATCTTTTCACTTAGAGGGATCTTAATCTTCGACAATGAAGATGGATTGAATTGCTCAGTGATTATGATTGCACAATTGAGTATCATCTTGGTCATGCAAATGTGGTGGCAGACGCACTTAGTAGGAAGTCTCAAGGCCGAATTAATGCTTTATATGCTAGTCGTGTCCCTCTTCTTGCAGATTTGAGATCCACTGAAGTGAAGTTAGGAGTGGAAAATCGAGAGGAAGCTTTGCTTGCTAGTTTCCAGGTTAGACCAATTTTAATTGATCATGTGCTCGAGGCTCAGATGAATGATGAAGAAACCCAGGAGTTAATTCAGGCTATTTCATGAGGGAAAAAGAAAGATCTTAGAGTTCGGGAGTCTGATGGTATGCTTATGCAAGAGAGACGAATGTACGTGTCGAATAATGCCAAATTAAAGAAAGAATTTCTTGATGAAGCGCATGTATCGGCATATGCAATGCATCCTGGGGGTACTCAAATGTATCATACCATTCGACCATTTTATTACTGGCCTGGCATGAAAAGAGAAATTGTTGAATATGTGAGTAGGTGTGCCATTTGGATTGATGCAGCCACTTCCCGTTCCACAATGGAAATGGGAAAATATTACCATAGATTTCGTGTATAAACTTCCTCATAAACGAAATGGTTACGATGGTATTTGGGTGATTGTGGATCGACTTACTAAATCAGCAAATTTTATTCCAGCAAGGGAGAAATATTCTGTAAGCCGATTAGCTGAATTATTCATATCAAAGATTGTTAAATACCATGGGGTTCCAGTTAGTATCATTTCAGATCGGGATCCTAGATTCACTTCTAAATTCTGGGTGGCATTTCAGGAGGCTTTGGGTTCGAGGTTACTTTACAGTACATCATATCATCCTCAGACAGACGGGCAATCTGAGAGGACTATTCAGACGTTGGAAGATATGTTGAGAGCTTCGGTATTGCAGTTTGGCGACGCTTGGCATCAACGGTTAGATTTGATGGAGTTTGCCTACAATAACAGTTACCATTCGAGCATTGGTATGTCACCTTTTGAGGCACTTTATGGTAGGTCTTGTTGTATGCCATTGTGCTGGTCGGAGGTTGGTGAAAGAGTATTGGTGGGCCCTGAGATTGTAGAGGAGACTACTCAGAATATTCAGGTAACTAAATCTAACCTAAAAGTGGCTCAGGATTGACAAAAAAGTCTAGCAGCCAAGCATGCCATTGATCGGGTGTATAAAGTTAGTGATTGGGTATTTTTGAAGCTATCACCATGGAAGGGTGTAGTACAGTTCGGGAAAAAGGGTAAGCTAAGTCCTAGGTACATCGGACCGTATCAGATTACCGAGCGAGTTGGTGAAGTTGCTTACAGGCTTGGGTTACCTCCAAAGTTATCTAAAGTGCACGACGTTTTTCATGTCTCTATGCTTTGTCATTATGTTTCTGATCCATCACATGTGATACCTCCTCAGCCATTGGAAATTAATCCAGATTTGACTTATGACGAGGAACCAGTGACAATTTTGGATTGGAAAGATAAGGTTTTGAGGAATAAGACCGTGCGCTTAGTCAAAGTTTTTGTGGAGAAATCACTCGGTGGAAGAAGCCACCTGGGAGAAGAAGGATCGTATGAGAGATATGTATCCACGCTTGTTTTATGATTATTAGTGGTTTGTTATATTATTGTACGAAATTTCGGGCACAAAATTTTCTTAAAGGGGGTAATTATGACAACCTGTCCTGAAATATAATATATTTTATTCTCGATGGCGTGAAATGACTAATTTGCCCTTGAGCATTTGGTAGTGGTGTGTGTGGATAGGCTAAGGATTTAGACCAATTTATTTTCTCTCTAAGTAATTGGACCCAATTAGAATTTAGGCTTTATTTGTTTTTGGTTGGTTGCCCAAATCCAAACCACACACACACACTTACTCGTTGACCCTTCTTTCTCTATCTCCTTCTCGATCGTTTTCATCCGTCCATACCTGTACAGACAACTCCTAATCTATCCCTCCATTCACGGATCAAGCTTGTGGACACCATCATCACCTTCCTTGTAACCTTACGAACTCAATTATACCTTTAGTTGGACATGAGAACTTCGGAAACTCTAGAACCAGGGAGCTCCGACGAAATGCATTGTTCATTTGTCATGATCGTAGAGGTTTCGTCGAGTTTTAGGGTCTTAGTAAGTCTTAAAACTTCTTTACGAAGCCTAGAGAGGAGTTTTGGAAGGTTTTGGACGTCGGGACACTCGAGTTTGTCGAGTTGCAGAGGTGGCCAAATTATTAAGATTTTTCTGGCGGGATTCTGTTGGTTTTAGGTCCTAAAAGTGGTAAGGATGTGTTCCCTTCGTTCTAAGATTCATTTTGGTACAAATTTCATGAAATTTGGTATTAAAATGAGTGAGATATTAAGGTTTGAAATTTTCCTAGAATCCGGCGATAACAGCGGTGACCGATGCCAGGCTCTGGCGAACCAAGGAAGGAGAAAGGGAATATTCTGTCAACTTTGACGGAATATTACTAACGGCTTCATGTATATTTAACGGTATATTCCATTATTTAACAAAATATTCCATTATTTAACGGAATATTCCCTAACGCCGTTAGGGATTCCGTCCAGCTTGCCAGGCACGTGCTTGCACGTGGCCGCGCGTGTGGCCGTGCCTTGGTCGGCGCGTGGGAACTTAGAAAATTATTCTAAAAATATGGATGTTTGTGGGGTTGAGTAGGCCACGATGGTATATTCAAATACCCCAATTGGGCAATGTATGAGAAATTATTACCTAGTTTTGTATATGTGCTTAAAAATGACGTTAAAATAGTTGTTTCGCATATAGGTGAGACTTTTCCAGAGGATGAGCGCAGTCAGGCGAGACTCGAAGGCTACGACCCTTCCACATATCAGTGAGTGGGCTTTTGGTTTTCAACATATATATATATATATATATGCTTGGTATTTTCCCAGAAAACGTGTTTAAATGGACTTGTGTTTTAAAATGCCATGCCAAATATTTTATATTTAGAATATGCATTTAGTAGTTGCACATACTTATGTTTGACGTTGCGGACGCTCAGGTAAGTACCAGGTGAGTTTATAGATTGTGGATGTGAGTTGCATAATTATGTTGAGATGTATTTTGAGCTCATAAACCTGCACCCCGGTGTTAGTGCTCCCGCCCGTGGTCAAGGCACAGTCCTTCACGTGATGTTCACCTTCCCCACCATACGTTCATCTTGGATCCAAGTTAGGTGCACAGTCCTGTCGTACAGACCACTATAAGTGGTTCCGACTCGTAGGTGACCCGCGATCATTCACACAGTCTTCACGTGATCATAGCACTTGAGCGTACTTATTTACACCCAGTCCTGTCATACAGACCACTTTAGGCGGTTCCGACTCATGTGCAGGCATACTCGTTGAACTATTGGTTAAGCCGTACATGTGACAACCCGTTCCAAATTTTACTTTTTTATTTTATTTTAAAAGCGTGAATTTACGAAATTGCCCTAGAGGCTTGACCATCGACTTGAGAGATGTGGGACTTATTCCTTTAGCATATCCTCGTAGTACTCATTGGTACGAATGTATAGACAAAGGCCGTTTGCGAGTCCGGATTATAACGGTATAGTTACGGACGTTCGAAATTGGTTATTCAAGGTTTAGTGTTTATTTAAATTAAATCCCCACTTTGTGGGGGAAGCCCAATCAGAAATGGAGGGAGGAAAGAAAAAAAAAAAAAAAGGAAGTGGTTTCCGTCCACCCGCACCCACCGCGGGTCCATTTTCCAAGGCCGATTTCGGCCAACTCCGGTGGAGTTTTTTTATGCCACCACCACCATCTTGAAGCTCTCATTCCCCTCTACAAAACCCACCCAAGAACCACCTTGATTAACCATGGTATGGGGCGGTTTGAGGCCACGAAAGTTGACGAAAATCAATGGTGCTCCGGCCACCTTTTTCAATTTTCCGGCAAATCGGCAAAGCGATGGC